>NC_036655.1:8078835-8211630 GCF_002806865.2 Cucurbita pepo subsp. pepo | reverse complement strand
CGTTTTTTTTTTTTTTTTTTTTTTTTTTTATTTTTTTTTTTTATGTGATTAGCTGACGATAAAGAATCTGCGTTGTGGTGTCTGAGGCATTAGGGCTTGAATCTATGATTGGAAATTACCTCTGGCAAGTTCATGATTTTGGAATAATAAATTATAATTTCAGCTGTCCTCCACGAAAAGAAAAAAAAAAGAAAGAAAGAAAGAAAGAGAGAGAGAGAGGAAAAAACATGTTCTGTAGAAGAGCGATGTGTTTCATCGATTTTTTGTTTTACACGGCATAGAACTGTTAAACTGTTCTCTAACAGTCCACACTAGCTCCCTTTACGGCTGTTTCTTTCAAGTTTTTTTTAGTTAAAACTATGTTAAATTCAGCCCCCGTGCGTTTTTTGTTCACTTCCAGTTGTTCTGTTACACATTTTTGCTGTAAAAAATAAAAGAGAGGGAAACAGTTGAGAGTTTTTTAGTTTTATCGATCCCGTTTATAGAAAACAATTCTGTTACGCGCTTGAGGCATATTTAAAATCACTCCTCGGTAAGAGCTTTGTTGGGAGAACCATTCCTTGCTCTATTGAATATTTATGGTAAAGGATTGTATATTGTCCGAGTGTGTTCCATGACCTCTTAACATGTTCCCCGAGTTTTTATAATATTGCTTTACCTTTTTAGCTGGCGGCTTTCTATAATTGCTATCAGTGAAGCCTTTGTTACAATGTTATCTAAAGTGTAAGGACTAAAGTGCAATAGCCCTCTCAGTGAGGAATGTTGTTTGTGAGGCACACAATAGAAAAATTGTGTATTATGCATAATATGATGGTGAAAATTGTAACACAATAGAGCTTTTGAGAGTTTGTTTTAGGAAATGATGAATTTTGGAGGATATTTTTTGGCTTCAAAAATTAAAAATGTTGATGCTTCATGGCATGCGCTTCAGTGAGGACTTCATTCATGGAAAACTTGCCTAAGCACGCTTTCAAAACATTGTTTTTATCTTAACCCTTATCATGTATCTTATACGTGGGTTTTCCCCCCTTGCAGATGGGTATCCATTTGAGCCGCCCAAAATGCAGTTTGCTACAAAAGTCTGGTAAGGACAATATATGCATGGCTTCCTTTCTTGTTATGCCTGCCGAGCAGATAATGTCGCGATTTCTTAGGTGCGCACAGAGCGTGTCTGCGTTTAGTGGATGGAGTTGCTTTCCAGAGAACATGCAGATGTTTTCTTGATCTAATCAAAATAATAGTTTTGTTTTTGGATGTGGAGATTTGGAGGTCATCAATTGTGGATATGATGTTGCAATTTTCATTCAACACGTTGACATTGCTATGCATTCTGAATTTTTTCTAAAATGTTTTTACCATGAAGGAGTTTGTGACTTAATGTTATTGATCTAGTTCAATATATGTATATGAGATTATGCTGAAGCTTTGGAGTTTTGTTTGGTCTATTATGTTGTGAAGGCACCCTAATATCAGTAGTCAAAGTGGTGCAATTTGCCTGGACATTCTGAAGGATCAGTGGAGCCCAGCACTTACGTTGAAGACAGCCCTGCTTTCTGTGCAGGCGTTGCTCTCTGCTCCTCAACCTGATGATCCTCAAGATGCTGTGGTGGCACAACAGGTATTGTTAAGTCTATCTTCACTGCATGGATGTTGGTTGATTTTTGTTTTCAGATGTTGGTATTGAAGATATGAAGTTTAGATCCTATCAAAAGCGATATTAAGTTTAATATGTCCGAACACATATTGGTGCAGTATCTTAGAGACTACCAGACTTTTGCTGGCACAGCTCGATACTGGACAGAAACTTTTGCCAAGACGTCATCACTTGGAGTGGAAGAAAAGGTTAAAAGCCTTAGCTTTGGTTTTGCATGTTGCGTGCATGATAAATCATATATAGTTTTGTGTTTGAGGAGTAGTTCTTTTGTTACGGTGGAGAATGAAAGCGTGTGCACCGAATATTGATGTGAAGGAAATATTGCAGGTTCAGAAGCTTGTGGAGATGGGATTCCCGGAGGCTCAAGTAAGGAGCAGTTTGGAAGCTGTGGGATGGGATGAAAATTTGGCCTTGGAAAAGCTCTGCTCCGGCTAAGTTCTCACTCGTCTGCCACAGACGAAACATAGGAGCACATACTGATCCCAAGGGTCGTATTTATACTATGGCCNTTTTTTTTTTTTTTTTTTTTTTTTTTTTTTTTTTTTTTTTTTTTTTGTTGCTATATCCTCATTTTTTATTGTGAAGGGTCTCTCTTTAACATTCACCCCCCTCCCCACTTCGCTGCTATCAGTAACATGCTTCAAATTCTGGTTTGCTGTTGAGTTTCAGTTTTCATCACTTATTCTAATGCATAGTTTCTTTCTTTTGTTCACTTTGAAAAAAGTACCATTGATAATAGGCAGTTTTCTGCTTTCGTGTTTTTTTTTCCCCTCTTGAAGTAGAGGTTCAAAATTTCATTCTTCTATTTGTTCAACTAAAATAATAAAAATCTTTAAAGTGATGTTTGAAATAATTTTAGCCTTTCGGGCATACACATTATTATTCATGGTACGTACGAATGAATATATGATGCGATGTTGTGGAGAAAAAAGAATATATTAATGTTTTGAAAGGTAGGAATCACTGAATCAAATCCCGAACCCAAGGGCGTGATTGAAAGAAGAAAGAATTGAAAGAAGAAAAAGAAATAAATATTAACTCAAATAACCCAATAGTTTAGGAAGATAGAAAATTGGGTTTAGGTTTATTTGTTATTTTTTGAAGGTAAAAGTAAAAATGAAGGAGTAAGATAATAAAAGGAATAGGATTTATCATTTACTTAAGCGGAGGGGTAAAGTTGGTGTTCCAATGGGATGCATGCACGCCCCATTCATCTCCCAAAAGCATTTCCAATGCCCCGAAGACTTGCTCGGTCTTCGCTCCAATCAGTGTGGATCCGTACGCCTTTTTACTATGCATATGCTTCCTCACCAAGTTTTCCTACTCCCTTTTAACCACTGCTTCCTTCTCCTCACTGCTATATGCTATACTTACATACATCTGCTAATTTGGAATTTGGAATTTGGAATTTGGAAGAAGTGAAAAATGTGTACCCCGAAGCAGCACATTGAAGACATCAGGCGAACCAAGTTTTCAATCGGAGGACCGCCCAATCCCTTAACCGAGGACCTCCATCAGGCCGTCAGGAACCTTTCTGCGGAGCTTTACACCAAGGACGTTCACTTTCTGATGGAGCTTATTCAGGCATGAACTCCCATTTTACTCCATTTCCTCTCCGCCTCTCCGTCTCACCCTCCTTGCTCTTCCATTTCTACAGAATGCTGAAGATAACGAGTACTCCACCTCCCTCAGACCCTCGCTCGAGTTCATTGTTACATCCCGAGACGTCACCGCAACTGGCGCTGCTGCCACGCTTATGATTTTCAACAACGAGATCGGGTTTTCTGCTAAGAACATCGACTCTATTTGCAGCGTCGGCCGCTCCACCAAAAAGAACAACAGGAAACGCGGTTACATTGGCGAGAAGGGTACCATTTCCCTTTTCTCTATTCCATTTCCCTTTTCTCTATTCCATTTCCCTTTTCTCTATTCCATTTCCCTTTTCTCTATTCCATTTCCCTTTTCTCTATTCCATACTTGTTTCCTCATTTACCTACATGCTTCCTCTTGCATTCCTTTATTTAAATTTCATTTCATATTTACTTTCAATTTCTTTTCTTTCTAATTTGGTTGCATATCTTTGTTCCATCTTCTTTTTTAAATGAGTTCAATTATAAGTTAATGGGGATTTATTGTTCATTACTTTTTTATTAAAAAAAAAAATATATATGTTTTATGATTTATTAATTATGCATTACTTTAGCTTTTATGAGCTCCAATTTCTTCTTCTTTTAGCTTCTCAGGTATTGTCGGCTTTTTATTCTCCATTTCAAATGAATTAATTAATTAATTAATTAATTAGTTTATGGGATACTCATTTTTGATAATATTGATTCAATATGTTTTAAATTAAATAAAATAATAACTACTATATTTTATCTTCACTCACTTTTATTCCCCCTACATTTTAGTTTGTTTGTTGGAAATGTGCAGGAATTGGGTTCAAAAGTGTTTTTCTGATCACCTCCCGTCCTTACATATTCAGTAATGGATATCAAATACGGTTCAACGAAGAGCCTTGCCCACTTTGTGGTGTTGGGTTCGTTGTTCCCGAGTGGGTTGAAGATACTTCAATTCTTTCCAACATAAACAATATTTATGGTCACCACTCCACGCTCCCAACAACCACACTAGTTTTGCCTTTGAAGGCCGATAAGATCATACCTGTGAAGCACCAACTGTCAACCATTCACCCTGAAGTTCTACTGTTCCTTTCAAAAATCAAGCAACTTTCAGTCAGGGAAGTCAACGAGGATCCCAACACCAATACTGTCAATGCGATTTCCATTTCAAGTGACACAAACTTCGTGTCCATCAAGAACATTAATGCCCACTCCTACACTCTCCATCTCTCTTCCGAGGAAAATGCTGGTGAAATCGATACCCAATGCTCCTACTACATGTGGAAGCAGAAGTTTCCAGTGAAGGAAGAAAACAGAGTGGAGAGGAGGGCGGGAGTTGAGGAACTTGTTGTCACATTGGCTTTTCCAAATGGAGAACGTCTCAACCGAGGAGCTAAGCCCGCTGGAATCTACGCTTTCCTCCCCACCGAGATGCTAACCGGCTTTCCCTTTATTATTCAGGCAGACTTTGTTTTGTCCTCATCCCGGGAAACCATTCTCCTCGACAACAAGTGGAACCAAGGGATCCTCGACTGTGTTCCCTCTGCTTTTGTCACTGCTTTCGTCTCACTCGTGAAAGCTACAGATGAAGCTCCCTTCTCTTCTTTGGCCTCTATGTTCAACTTCTTGCCCATCATTTCTTCTTCCTTCGACAAGTTGAATTCCGTGAGGGATTCGATCAAGCAGAAACTTCTCCAACAAAATATCATTCCCAGTCATTCCTTCTCGAAGCAGAGGTTCTTTCATAAGCCTTGTGAAGTGGGTAGGATTATGCCCGCCTTTTTGAATATCTTAACCAAGGCACACACTCAAGGTGTGAGTTTGGTTAATCTATCGTCCCATGGAAAGCGCATCTTAAGTTTCTCCTTCGACACCAAGGAATACGACCAGGTTCTGTGTTTCCTTGGCGTGAATCTAGTTGATGATGAATGGTATGCCAAGTGCCTACTGGGATCTAACATCGTGGAGGGTGTCTCTGATGATGTTTATTTGGAGCTTCTACAATTCGTTGCTGAAAATTGGAGTTCAAGGTTTCATGTTTCAAGCATGAAGAACGTGCCACTTATAAAATATGTTGATCTTTCTGGGAATGTTTGTGTATGCAGTTTAAACGAGTGTACGTCGATGGGTGGAAGAATGGTGCATCTTGCTCAGCATGACCAACTCTCTTGGCTTACTAAATCCAACAGGGAATTCAGACTTGTTTCCAACCGTTATTTTATGCCAGAAAGCACTCATAACTCCATCCGATTCTATCCCGGGAAGGTCACTTTGTTGCAATGGCTTCGGGACCGAGCTCAAGTTGATTCCATCACCGTATTTCAATTTGCAAAACACCTTGTCGGTTCCCTTGGCGATAACCGACAACACATAATCACCTATTTTCACTTCCTCTATCACTCATCCACTAAATATTATCTGACGCATGTTGAGCTGGAGTCTCTGTGTAGACTTATGCCGGTTGTAGACAAATACGGTGTTGTTAGAAAAAATTGGAAGGGGCTTCTGATTCCAGCAGATGGTAGCAAATGGGCACAATTGCTTGGTTCAAATCCTTGGCAAAATGATAGCTATGTCGAGTTGGGAGCTGATTACATCTCCCCACGCTATTTTGCAGGTGAATCTATGACTACAAAACAGCAAATAGATTTTCTTATATCCCATATCCATGCTTCTGATATCCCTTTCGTTTCTCCCCCCAATATCGAAATTTCTGTATTTTCTTCACCACTTACCGTGCACAATGTGGTTTTGCTACTGGATTGGATTCGTAGCTTGAAAGCTCGACTAGTTTCCATTCCTCCCATGTTTTTGAAATGCATAAAGGAAGGTTGTTGGCTAAGAACTACTCTGAATGGATCTTCTGGTTATAGACCTCCATCTCAGTCTTTCGACGTCTCCTCCTCATGGGGAAGTATTTTACGAAAAGGGTCCGTCCTGGTGGACATCCCCCTGATTGATAGTGTGTTCTACGGTAATATGTTAAGTGGCTATTCTGAGGAGCTTAAAACTGTTGGTGTCATGTTCGAGTATGACGAAGTCTTAAAGTTCATTGGAAACCACCTCATGAAAGTGGCGGCTCTATCAAGTTTGACAAGACAAAATGTGTTGTCCATGTTGAAGTTCATCCGTTTTTTGAAAAATGAATTCCCTGTTCAAGACTTCATCGCAAGCATAAGAAAAGGGACATGGCTGAAGACACGTCGTGGATATATGTCTCCAGTGGGAGCAGTATTGTACACGGAGGAATGGTCCACCGCTTCACTTCTGAGCAACATCCCTTTTGTTGACGTGGATTACTATGGTAATGAGATGCTTTGTTTCCGGGAAGAACTTAAATTGCTTGGGGTGGTGGTTGACTTGGACAAAGTTTGTCAATTTGTTGTGGACAATTTGAAGCCACCTTCCCAATTAACTTGCCTTGGAGGCGACGCATTTTTGTTGATTCTTTCCTGTATGTCGGAACCCAAATCACGTACTTTTCTGGCTAACGGATTCAAAAGTGTGAAATGCCTGAAGACAGACCAGGGCTACAAATCGCCTGCGGAATGCTACTTCTTGGATCCTTCTTTGGGCCGCCTTCTCCAAGTCTTTACTGGTTTCCCTCTAGTTGACCGTGATTTTTATGGGAGCAGCATTACTATTTACCGGACGGAATTGAAAAGCATGGGAGTGGTGGTCGATTTTGAGGAGGCAGTCAACGCAGTCTCTCAGGTGTTCAGGCAAAAAGTGGGTTCCAATTCTCTAACAAACGAAAATGCATTATCGTTTCTGTCAATCTACAAACATCTAAAAAAGTCGAAAAAGAAGCTTCCTGAAGATCTTGAGAAGTGCATTCGTGAGTTGAAGTGGTTGCGAGTTGTTCTGGGTGATCATAGGCGTCCTAAAGATTGCATATGGTTTGGTCCAACTTGGAAATCCATACATTCAATTACTCTCCTCCCTTTTATCGATACTAGTAAAAACTACTACGGAAAACGTATTCGTGAATACCAAGAAGAGTTGAAGGATATGGGAGTTATTACCGAGTTTAAAGATGGCGCTCATATGGTTGTTGCTGCCCTTTATCTTCCGGATGATCCTACCAAAATTACTTCTCAAAATCTTCGTTCACTTTTGGACTGCATCCGAACTTTGCTGTTGAAGAACTATTCCTTTCCAGACCATTTCTCTGGAAGGGTATCGGGGAAATGGTTGAACACCTCGTACGGTTATAGGTCTCCTAAAGAGAGTCTGCTCTTTCTTCCTGAGTGGGATTCTTATCTGAAGCCGACCGATGTGCCTTTCATCGATGCAGAATTTTACAAATTTGATATCAATTCCTATAAAGTGGAGCTCCAAGAATTAGGCGTGGTAGTTGATTTGGACCGTGGATGTCAACTAGTGTCAAGTTTTCTAGACTTCCATTGTGAGTTATCCACTATCATACGAATTTATAGGTATTTGAGTGAATTCGATTGGAAGCCGGACACTGAAGCTGCTAAAAGGATTTGGGTACCTGTTGGAGATTCTAATGGACAGTGGATCAGCCCAGAAAGCTGTGTACTTTTTGACAAGGAGGATCTTTTTGGTTTGCAGCTGACCGTTCTTGAGAGATACTACGAAAAAGATTTACTCATGTTCTTTTCCAAAGCCTTTAAAGTAAGATCCAATCCTTCCCTTCACGATTACTGCAAACTCTGGAAAAGTTGGGAAAGTAATGCAGATGGACTTTCTGGTGACAAGTGCTTTAAGTTCTGGAAATATGTTACCAAGCACTTCAATTCAAAAACTGAGCGAGCTTTTACTGATGCCATTCTCAAGGTGCCTGCAATTTCTGGATCAGATGGAGTTTTTTTGTTTGATAAACGTGACATTTTTATTGCAGATGATCTACAATTGAAGGATTTATTTGAACGTATGTCTCCTCTTCCCGTTTTTGTTTGGTATCCCCAGTCAAGCTCCATTTCCTTGCCTCGTACTAGTTTGTTGGAAGTTTATAAGAACATCGGGGTCCGGAAGATCTCTGAGTCTGTTCAGAGGGTGGAGGCAGCCATTGTTGATGGAACCAACCTCAAGCACGCCAATCCAAATGACATTCCAATTGGAAAAGAACTGATGCGGCTCATTCTTGGTTTCTTAGCAGATCCTGCCAAGCAAATTGATGCAGTGAAGAGGCATGAAATTGTTGGAAGCCTCCTCAATCTTTCCGTTCTTGAGACGGAAGAACCTGTGATGATGCAGTATAGTTTATCCCTAACTTCAGGGGAGGTCATCAACGCTAATGCAACCCAATTGATACGTTGGGAACGGGAGAGTTCGAAGCTGTTCACCCAGAAGATGGTAATGTCAGGAGAACGTAAGGAGATGATAGAGTATGCCACATACTTTTCTGAGGTTATATCTGCAGGTGTCCTTTGGGAGTATGGTGATTATGTATGTTCATTATCTGAGCTCATCAAGTTGGCGTTTGTGTTGAATTTCGATGATGGAGCTGTTAATTACATTATGAAATCCAAGAATCTGGAAGTGTTCAAGGAGGACGAGGACTTCCTCTCATCTGCTTTCACTCATCAATCCAAGTAAGGTCGAGTTTTGATTTTGGGAGGACTTCCTGTCGTATGTAGTTGGTGGGGAATTGTGCAATGATATTTTGTGATGCAATGAAGAATGCTTAATATATATTGGATGTGTGACAGTGTTTTGTTATTTTGTTGTTAATAAAGAAACAAGTATGGGTTGTCGAATAACATTAGAAGGGGAATGAATTGCTAGTACATGATCGTAAGTAAAAATTGTAGCTACGTATGGTGGGTTTGATTACTGACATTGGGGAGACGGAACATTTGAGGGACTAGTGGCCTAAAAAATGAGCAGGAAGCCTCCCTTCCCCAACCCCTTGAAATGGATACTCTTAACATTCAGCTTTTCTAGCTAGATGATTGCCGCTGTCATTGCCGGTACAACTTAAATGATAGCAACAATTATTAACGTTCAACAGACTCTTTAAACCAACTCCAACTGGTCTTTTTCTACTCCCCGCTCTGTTCAAAGTCGTCCCTTTTATTCCTTTCTTTGTCGTCTTCTTCTCCTGGCCCTGTATGTGTAAGATTCATGAGAGCAACATAACAAAAATCCCAAATCTTCTAAACATGATCCTGTGGACCCACCTCGTTAGATTTTGTACTACTGCTGCTCTCAACGCTGTCACGACTTGGCGACTTCTTCAGTGAGGCATCTTCCATGTCTCCATCATCATTCATTTCAACTGTAAAACATGTTGCTACTGTGTTGGTCATAATATACACATAATGGTTTGGTTGTTTGGGTTGAAACTTCTGTTTTGAGCCTACTTACCATTTTGTTTCTCATTTGGTGTTTGTTCAACAAAATAAACTCTGAAACTGGGTGATCCAGGACAGATGAGGCATCGATTGTCTTCCTCCTCAGGCCTACCCTCTTCTCCTTCTTCCTTGTTTTCATCATCTCCTTCTTCCACTGCCTTATGTTGGTTGTTCATGGTTTTATTTTCTTTCAATTCAACCCGACTGCCATTGTGATTGGGTTTGTGTTGTTCCAAGAGATGGTTTGCATTGGGTGAATCATGTTCATCCTTATGATTCTCCTGTTTGGTGTGCAAACAAATTGTTTTGCCGTCATGGGAACCATAGATGCTGTTCCTGTTATGAACAGGAAGTATGGAGTTCTCTTCTTCTATTTCTCCCTCTTTGAGAAGCACTTTCTTTGACAGCGCTGTCTCTCTAAGATGCGTTCCATTCTTACGTTTCCTGAACTCCGCAAATTTAGTGCGGAAAAGAAGTGGGCGAATCATGGGGAGAATCGACTCTCCTTCCGGAGTAAGCTTGGAGTTTCCACACCCCATTAAAGCCGGATTAAGCTTGCAGTGCACAGAGAGGGAGAGGTGAGGAAAGGGAAGGATGAAAGACAGAATTTAGTTGAGAGAGGCGGTGGTAAAAATTATGAAGAGAGGAGAGAACTTTAAAGAGAGAATTGTGTTGTGAGAGTCTGTTGTAGAAATTAGATACACCAAGAATAGTAAACCCAGCGTCAACTCCGAGGCTGAGTTATCCTCCTTTCTCCTGTGACCTGTTTTGACTTGTTGTTGTGATCTGATCTGTTGTTGTGATCTGATCTGTTGTTGTGATCTGACCTGTTGTCCCTCCCAGGAATAGACAGCCACACAATATTCCCATCCACTTTTAACCATATTCATCTTTGGCTTTACAAATTTAGATTGGTGTTGAATCTTTTATTCAAATCAATGGATAAATGAGGCAATTACAAATTTAGATTTTTATGTCTGAACTTGAGCAGTTAGTTATATCAATTTGTACTCTCAATTACTTCCAAATTCAAATTTAAATTATGCTAAATTCATTCAAATTCAAAGGTGGGTTAGAGGGAAAGGATGAAAGCGATACATATAATTAGAGGCAGAGAAGAGAAAGGAGGAATTAATTAGAGGCAGAAGAATGGTGGTTGGGAAAGGGCATTGTAGTAGTGGCGGAAAAGGAGGAGGATGAGGCGGTGGAGGAAACAGAATCGTCGGAGAGGGCGTTGGTGTCGTCGTTTGTAGAAGCAGAAACAGGATATTGGAGGGGATGGAAATGGAGGTCATTCTTGATCCCCGAGTTGTTGCAGAAGATGCGGCACACAACCCACTTCTCCATGTTATTAATTACTACACTGGGAGGCGTAGGCGTTTGTGAAGGGCTCAAAAGCAGGCGGTATTCATGCATCACCCACCCCGTCTTCCTACTACTGCTGCTCCCCATCCAGAAAACCAGAGTCTTCCTCATCCCCACCAGTCCCACTGCGTCACTACTCGAACTCACTATCTTCCTCTCCGACCCCTTGGCCTTCCAGTACCCACTCGGACTCCATCTAACTCTTCGATCACACTCCTGGTTCTTGCTGAACAGGTATGTATCTTCCTGCCAATTCCCGCCGCCTCCTAACACAAAGTGAAAGCAACCTAACTTCAGACCAAACCAAACCCACATTACTTGAAAACTTAAAGCAGAGTCAGTTACCTGGAATATCCCAAGGATCCAAGTTGCAAACACTAGTGGTGATCTCTGGAATGATAGAAGCAGGCAAGGGAAAGGAGAATACCTTGCACTTAAGATACTCAAACACCAGCTCTTCTTCCGTCGGCTCAAACCGAAACCCAGGAGGCAATCCCCTCATGCCGTCTCTTCCACGCTCTCAACTTCTTATCTATCTTACCTATATGCTCATATCTATCTATCTATATATATATATATATTTGCATGCAGGTTTGGCGAATCACTAATTACTTAGCCTAGGCCTTGTCCCAACATACACTTCTACACTATGGCATCACGGGCAGCACGTGCCCAACTCCATTCCCACTGCTGACCAGTCCCTCCTCTTCCCCTGGCTTCTTCAAAAGTGGACAGTGAATCACACTTTTGTTTCTCCCCTTCAATTTAATAACGCAATGGTGGGCGACGGGACGCCATTGTTTTACTTTAATAATTTACTTCTTTTATGGAGGAGATGGAGGGGTAATTTTGAGTGTGGATGAAGTTTCTTCGCGCAGTGGATTAGGATTTGGTGACTATTATTTGTAGAGTTTAGGGTATTAATTATAAGCGATTAAGGAAGAAGGGGGGGTTTGATCCAATTTGTGTGGTTGGGTGAGTGGAAATATGACACATAAAGCTCTCCCTAAGTGCGACTTTGATCGACTTTGTGAATGAGCAGCGCCCTTCTTTCTCAAAACTTTGTTTATGGATTCAAAAGTCGGGTCTTTATTTCCTCATCTATTTTAAATTTTCCAGAACAAAGGCACAAAAAAGGGAAAGGGCCAAAACAAAAAAACTTCATTCAAAGCTTCCTCTAAAAGTCAGTTTCCCTTCCTAACTTTTCTTCGCCATGAAGATGTCGCCTTTTCCTTTCCCAATTCAACCCCCGCCCGCCACCATTCTCTCTCTCTCTCCCTCTCTCTCTCTCGATAACCAGCCCATATGTCTCTATACAGTTTCTTTCTGCAACAGCCCAATTCGCTTCCCCTGGGGCCAACCCCAACTCAAGAAGGCCGACATTAGGCCCATTACTCTCAAAATATGAACTGGCCCAATATGCGCATCATTTGGGTCTTCCCTAAGCTCTGAAACTGACGGGGGCGTTAGGGTTTTGCAGTCACTCACAGCTGGGGAGGTTCGCGGGCTTTAGCGACTCAGTAGTTTGGTGCTCATCGACCTTTCTCCCTAACTTTCCATGGATTCCTCGTCTCTTAACTCCCCGGAGCTGATGAATTTTATCAATGTGAGTTCACTTTTAGGCTCTGATTCGCGCGGGATCGAAAAAAAAAAAAAGAAAAAGAAAAAAAAGAAAGAACTTCAAATCTTAAATGTTGACCGATTCTTGTCTTCCAACTAAAAAATGAAAAATCTGAGTTTTAATTCCTTTACCATCAATGTGCTATTGGGTTTCCTTTTATCCTCTTTGTATGCATCTCCAGTTTAGTTCCTAGAATATCTTAAGAAATGCTTTGATGTTGTCACAACTCATCACTCACTAGAGATAACTTCTTGAAAGTAGCCTATTAGTTTGTCTCTAATTCTGAAATGAGTTAAATGTGCTTTCCATCTCTTCGCAACCTGAGTATAGGAGAAATACATTGTTATTACATTTTTTATATATAAAAAAAGATAACTGAATAGTTGGTTGTAGAGCCTACTTCTTACTTCGCTTCAAGATGAGCCTTTTAGGCGGAAATTTGGTCTGAGGAGTTCAGAGGCGCCACTCGATGCTGCCTGTACTGCTGTTTGGAATATTAATCATACAAATGTGGAAACAATACATGGTTTGAGATTTTTGTGATTCTTTTTCTTGAAAAAAGAAAGAAACATTTTTCTGGATAAGCGTATTCAATGAGTTCGTCAGCCATGCAAGTAACTATAGGATATGGAATTCCATGGGTTCATATCACTTAAAACATCTGAGTTTGTCTGAACTTGAGGTCACTGCTATGTGTCTTTTTCAAGTATGATTTAAGTTAATGTAAGATGTTCAATCTCATTGGTCAACCAACCATAGGTGGTAATCAGTTGACTGCTAAATCTGTGTTGCCTACTCTTCAATTGGTCAACCTCCAGAGTTTTTCATTCCTGGATATGACCCTCCCCCCTCCCCCTCAAAAGTTCAGATAGTGGGATGCTTTGTTGTTTGACTTCTATTTTGTTGCCGTCACAAAATTCGATGCTAATAATAGATTATTTGGTAATTTTGTTGAACAGGAAGAGAAGCAAAGAGCAATGGTTGCTGAGATGGTGGCTAAGCTTACCAGTGTGTGTTGGGACAAGTGTATCACTGGTACGCCAGGGAGTAAGTTCAGTTCTAGTGAATCCAACTGTCTATCAAACTGTGCCCAGCGCTATATGGATATGAGCATCATCATTATGAAGCGATTCCAAAACAGTTAATGGATCTCAACGCGGGAGGCTTGAGTGTATTTTCTTGGTGGATCTATTGTTCAAATCCAACCGAAAGGAAAAGGTTCCGAACTTCTTGAAATATTGTTCATTTTTTGAAGTTGAAATATTTTACATTTGATGAGAGAGAAGTACTGGATTGAAATGGGTAGGCCTGTTGTAGTTTTATTATTAATTTTCAATTATGAAGAATGAAAGTTCATATAATTTTGGTTGCCTTAAAAGACATCCTTCATTGGCCTTTCCACTTTGGTTCCAATCTACCTCAAATCCCCACTATATCAGCTTCCAATTGCTATGATAATGACAGACTGGAATTTGATTTGTAGAAGCAGACCAACCCACGACGAGGTTTTAATAATGAAAACCAAAAAGGGAAGGGGTTTAGATGAATATAAAGTTAATAAAGAGAGATTAGCATTTAGATGTGCAGAGGTGAAAGGAATTGCGTATGGACATCCTCGCAACACCATATCTGTGCTATTTGGAGTCTGTTCTGCATAACATTCTAAATGTTGGGCTGTTGTCTAAACACACACGGAAACTGAGTATTACCCATTTTTGTGTTCATAAACCAACATTTAATTATTACTACAAAGTATAAGTAGGAACTCAAATATACTATCTCTTATGCTTCATTTCTATTGGGTAAACAAACAATGTTAGTTAGTGGAGGAGTCTGATCAGGTTTTAGATATGTAATAATACCAATACCCAATAAATGGAGAACCAACGAATGATAGCAGAAAATAAGATGAATAGGTACCTGCCTTTGGACTTCTCCGAAAAAGAAAGTTGCAAACGAAATCACCTGGTGATGAACATGTTTATATTATACTATAAGAGCATCGAGTGAGAGTAGTGGGGATTATTATAATCCTGCAACAGCTAATGAAGGAAGCCAGTCTTTGTAAATTCCAATTCCAATCCCAAAGCGAAACAAAACAAATACTAAATCTTATCTTTTCAGGTGTAATCGTTCCGAACTACACACCTGTCGTATGTCCAACGAATAAGGCCCCTCTTACCTGCTAACCAACACTAATCAAACTCTTTCCTCACCTTATAATATCTCTTCTTCCTTTAATGAAAGTTCCCACATAAAACAAATACTTTGGCTCATATTATTATTATTATTCTGTTTGTGCGGGTTCGATTCATATAGTTTTCATCAGTTAACATGGTGACACCTTGCAACGCAGGAGACTTTGAAGTCCCTGAATCACGCGTGAGCTCCAAAAGCTACAAAGATAGAACGCAATAGCTGCAACAAAAATAAAAACAATTAACATCCTTCTCTTTTCCATTGAATAATAAATAAGAACTTCTGCACTGCATGCAGGCTCCAATTGTACGGCTCATCCAACGTTTGTTGCGATCAAGTCTATGCATAAAAAGTTGGGGGTGGGGAGGAGAAGTGGGGTTTGGCTAGGATGGCCACTTCAAGTGTAAGGATATCATAAAAATGTAATTTTCAAGATTAAAGGTGCAGTTTTGCCACTTTTGATGTATCAAGATCATAAAGTAATCCTGGTTTCGATATTGTTCATGCAAAACCACATAACACATGACATGTAGGAGTAACATTTTTATAAGCTCGCAGCACTATAAATAAGAGTCCTCCTCAATTTGATCTGCAGCAAGATTTGAGGTTGCATACAGAGATTACTTAAATCTCCTCTGCCTCTTCCTCTCTTATCTTGCTCCTTCAACATTCCATTTGGGTTTTCCTTAATATATATATAATGGCTCTTAGTTTTATGAACCACAACCCTTGGATTTTTGCGTTTGGTCTTCTAGGTACGAACCATGCGCATATATACATCCATATTCTTGTGTCTGTTTCGTTGGTTTGTGCTGATGATTTATATACTTGTTTTGTTTGGCTTGGAACTTCACAGGCAACATTTTCTCGTTCATCGTATTTCTGGCCCCAGTGTAAGTATATAGCCAGGAAGGCAGTATTTATGGGTGGGATTGATGTGACAGTGGGTGTATTGAATATTATTGGATGTGGTTGCAGGCCTACATTTGTAAGGGTGTGTAGAAAGAAATCAACGGAAGGATTTCAATCAATTCCGTACGTGGTGGCGTTGTTCAGCGCTCTGCTATTGATATACTATTCTACGCTGAATGCGGACGAGTTCTTTCTGATGACCATCAACTCCGTGGGCTGTTTCATTGAGACCATTTACATCGCTTTATACATTACCTATGCTCCCAAGAAGGCTCGGGTCAATATTTACTTATATTATGCTAATTCCCTTAATATTCTTCATGCATGCATTCATGCATCTCAAACTAATCTCCGTTTCATTTCTCCACACTTGCAGACATTCACAGTCAGGTTTTTTCTGCTGTTGGACGTGGTTGGGTTTTGCTCGATTCTCGCAGTCACCCAATTCTTAGTGAAGCGGCCCTACCGAGCCCGAGTGATTGGCTTCATTTGTGGCGGTCTGTCCGTCAGCGTTTTTGCAGCTCCTCTCAGCATCATGGTGGGTGGACGACCCCAACTCATCTTGTTCTTTTATTATTTAATTTGCTCAACTCATTGTTATTGTTGCATGGCTTTGTAGAGGAGGGTTATCCGCACAAAGAGCGTGGAGTTCATGCCATTTAACCTCTCCTTTTTCCTCACACTCAGCGCCGTTATGTGGCTCTGCTATGGCCTGCTCCTCAAGGATTTCTACGTTGCGGTAACATCAATAAATAACGACACATACATACATATATATATATATATATGTACAAAATAAGTTGATATATTAACAACTAATATTGCTC
The DNA here is from genome assembly GCF_002806865.2 of Cucurbita pepo subsp. pepo. NCBI lineage: Eukaryota > Viridiplantae > Streptophyta > Magnoliopsida > Cucurbitales > Cucurbitaceae > Cucurbita > Cucurbita pepo. The sequence goes on along the minus strand of NC_036655.1, from coordinate 8,195,107 downwards.
CTGACAGCTTCCAAACACATTGGGATTCACATTCGGGATGGCTCAGATGATTCTGTACGCCATTTACAGGAAACCCAGGGGGGGTTCTGAGGTAAAGCTCCCGCAGCACAAGGCGGATATTGAAACTGTAACCAAGACTACTACTAGTTTAGAGAGTCCCGAGGAGCATGAGAAGGAGGGTGAGGGTGAAGAGGCTGCTCCTGCATCCAACGGTGAGCATGCACCGCCAGCACTAGCATGTTCCAATGACAAATATTGCATGGACAACATACAAGCCCCACCCATGATCAGATGCGAGGCTTGATTCGATGCATCATTGGCTGCGCGTCTTCCCGAATCTCTCCCTCCCCACCGCGCTGTGTACTCTATTATAATGTCTTGTCCTGTGTCGTTATAATTAATTAGTAGTAGCTTTAATTTACGTATTTGTAAAGCTTGGGAGAGCTTCCATATCCATGTAAAATTTATGTACCTAACTCTGTTTCTATGCTTAATTATTATTCTCTTTTATATGTCACTATTCTAAATACTGTTTTTTTTTTTTCCTTCATTATAATAAATAATAGGACTAAGATATGTTGGGTAATAATTGCTGATTCATATTGCATAATGTAAGGGAATAAATGAATTCAATACAAGATCTGATTTGGCGTTGTCCTTGTCCGTTGACTTATTGTAGGTGCAAAAATATGAAAGGAAGGGTAAATAATAGTGGGAGATATTAATGATTAGATTAAGGTTGACGCAATTGTTGGCCTACATAAGAATAAAGTAAGGAGTTAATATTTAGAATGCGTGGTGGGTAATGAATAATAAGGTCGGAAATAAAATAAAATAAAATAAAAAAAGAAAAAAAGAAAAAAAAGAGTAAAATAGAATGTGTTGAAAGAATTAAAGAAAGGGCAAATGATTTATTTGTTTTTAGTTTGAATGAGAAAATAAGAGTGGCATTAGTTTAGTTGTGAAGGAATGGGAAATTAGAATTCCCCCCTGGATGTTCCAAACTCCGTAAGGAAGCAATTTGGCAGTGGTGTTGTTTATGGAATTGGCCGAACTGTGTGGGGTTGCCGTAATTGGGCACCTAATCTCTGGTAATCCTCGCTTTCAGAGAAAGAAGAGAAAGAAAGAATATTGTAGAAGAAGAAGATGATGATGGTGATGATGATGAAGAGGGGAGGGAGATGGGTTTTGCACCGTGTGATTGGGTTAGAAATGTGATGGGGATGAGCACCATGAAGTGCGATTACACATCAAAAGAGCGTGGGAGGGAGAGAAGAGAATCTCTGGGTAAATCTGGGAATGAAAGGAAGATGCAAGTTGAGCAAGTGGGAATTTTAATTCATTTGATTTAATTTAATTTATTTAATTTAATTTATTTATTTGTTGAACGAGGAGTTGCAGTGAGGAAAGAATGGAGAGAGGCAGGGGCCGGGTGGTGTTCCGTAGCAGAATAACAACCAAAAAGTGGCTACTTAAGTTTTTGTCGCTAAATCAATAGTTGTTGTTACTTAGGCTTTGCTTCTCCCCGACTCTCATCTCCCCGCTAGTGCTCCCCATACACATTATTACCAATATTTCCCCATTCAATTCTATGTTATCTTCAAATTTATCTTTCCACAATGCAAATAAACCACACAACGCCTCATCACTTGCCCTCTGCCTGCTCAAACCACCAGATGCTTAGCTTGCTCAATCCACACTTTCTCATATTTATGCATCTACAACTCCACTTGCCATACTCTAATTTAGAAAAAATAAAATAGAAGATGTAACATATGATGTGGATCAGATAAGTGGCTCATGGGGTAGCTACCTAGCTGTAATCAATTATTTTTGAGTTTGAATTGTATTGTATTGTATTGTATTGTAATATCCAGGGTGGCGGTGGTGGTGGTGGTGGTGGTGGAGGGTGGGGGAAGGAGATTTAGTTTCCAACGGAGGCCTTAAATCCATTTGGTGGGTGACACATCAGAAAGCTACCAAAAACATGGTTGTGGATGTACCCTTCATGGTACTTACAACAGAGTAAAGATGTAGTGTTGTGTGTATCAGGGCTGAAGATGAGCACCCCTAATGTGCACATTAATAGAATACACACCTATTAATACTCCAATCCCTGCCTCTTAATACCATCTCCGGTATTCAACCAACCAACTGGAAATTAAAGCTTAATTTAACCTCATGTGTACCCACACTCTCACCCACTTCACTCTCTCTCTCCCCCTTTTCTTCACTATAAAACCTATCTCTTCCCCACCATTCCTTTCACACCCCCACCCTTCCTTCTCTCCTTTCTCTCAATAACACTCCCCCATTCAGCTCCAATGGCCATCCCCCCCCAAACTCTGGCTTTTGTCTTTGGCCTTTTAGGTACCATCCTCCTCCTCCTCCTCCTCCTCCTCCTCCTCCTCATTTACTTAACTCTCATGCATGCTTTGCATGTATCGTGTCCTAATTTCATGTTCTGATTTCATGTTCTTGTTTTGCAGGCAACATTATCTCCTTCATGGTCTTCCTAGCTCCACTGTAAGCGCTAACTCTGTCTCTCTCTCTCTGTCTCACCTGCCTTCTTGTGTGTATTAACCATGATGCTTAATAATGCAATGTTCTGGGCGCAGGCCAACCTTTTACAAGATATACAAGAAGAAGTCCGCGGAAGGATACCAATCCTTACCCTATGTGGTTGCACTATTCAGCGCCATGCTTTGGATTTACTATGCCCTTCTCAAAACCAACGCAACCTTCCTCATTACCATCAACTCCTTTGGCTGTGTAATTGAGACCCTTTACATCCTTCTCTTCGTATTCTACGCCCCCACAAAATTGAGGGTAACTGACTAATTCCTCTTCTTCTTCTTATGATTATTATGATTATTATGATTATTATGATTATTATGATTATTATTAGTATTATTATTATTGCAATTGGAAATAAATAAATAATGAATGAATGAATGAAATACATCCCGCAGTTCCAAACCGCGAAGTTGGTAGTGCTGTTGAATGTGTTGGGGTTCGGGGTGATGCTGGCTTTGACTCTGCTGTTAGCCAAAGGAGAGAAGCGTCTGAAGGTTCTTGGGTGGATATGCCTGGTGTTCAACCTTAGTGTCTTCGCTGCACCCCTTTTCATCATGGTAACATAATTAATAATGATTTCCTATTAATTATCATCATCATCATCATCATCATCGTCATCTTATTTACAATTGGATGCATGCAGGGCAAGGTGATGAAGACCAAGAGCGTGGAGTACATGCCCTTTGCTCTCTCCTTCTTTCTCACTCTCAACGCAGTCATGTGGTTCTTTTACGGCCTTCTTCTCAAGGACTATTACATTGCGGTAAGACCAATTATTAATATTCTATCAATAATAATACTCATAATAATAATCATCATAATTGGATGGTGCATGCAGCTTCCCAACGTGGTGGGGTTCGTGTTTGGCATAATCCAGATGATCCTGTACGTCATATTCAAGAACGCAAAGAAAGGCATCCCGGTGAAAGAAGAGCAGCAGCCAAAGGCGCAGCAGCTTCACGAACTGTCGGAGCAAATAATCGACGCGGTGAAGCTTGGGACGATGGTGTGCACGGAGCTAAGCCCGGTGGGGGTTCTTCAGCCAAGCATGGAGGTGGTGGACGTTGTGGTGGAAGCCGTGATTGACAACATTCAGAAGAAGAAGGAAGAAATAACAAGCTGATCAAATTGTGTTGTTGTTGTTGTTGTTAATCATGATTAGTTAGTTAGTTAGTTAGTTAGTTAGTTAAAATCAGGGTGGTGGTTGGTGTATCAACTAATTAGTAGCGTAGTAAGTAGTATTGGTTTTGTTGTCCCGTCCGCCGCAAGCCGGCCACAAGAGAGAACTTAAACCCTCTCTCTTTCATCTATCTCTCTCGCTCTGTAATCATCTCTAACTTTTTCATGTTTCCAAATCAAACCTCTTATTCTTCCCTTCCTTTTATTTTCCTTTCATTCTCTGTCATAACATCCATTAATTATTAATTATTAATTATTAATATCGGACAACAAATATTAATCTTTCCATATTTATTTTTTTTACGTGGAAACCAACACAAATATTCAAACTTTGGTTCCTTTCATCGAATTGATAACACGTCGGTTAGTTGAGTTTATACGTCACGGTAGATTTGTTGATAATGATACAAGGGCCCAATGTGTGCAATTTGTAGCTTTCTAGATATAGATATGAGTGAGCGTGATTGATAATCTATTTTGTCCCAATAAAATCATTCGGTTATCTAAGACAAGCCCAACATTGAATTCCATACAACTTACACGCATATTCCTAAATAAATAAATACTTGTCTTTCTGTATTCAACAACAATAACCAACAAAAATCTAAAAACACAATACCATACACTACCAACCCATTATAATAACTTAGTGTTAATAATGAGAATATTGGTTAATTATTAATACCCTAATTTTTATAGTTAATATCTAAGGGTCAAATGTGCTAAGCTTTATTTTCATATTAAAAGAAAACATATTTTCTAGTTTATAACTTTTTTTTAGGGTGGTTCAAATAATTTGCGGTAGATATATATATATATATATGAGTATAAATTGGGTAATTATTTAGATTGAAATGATATTTTAATCCCCGTGGGGTTTTGTTTGGTTGAAGAAGTGAGATTTAAGATCCTTGAATTTGTTAATTACTTTTTTCATCATCACAATTGAATGCAATACAGGTGGAATAAGTTTATTTATAGTGGTTGAAATCGGAAGGATGTGGTAATTAAAGAATATTTTAGTGAATTTATGGAGGAAGAAGTCCAAAACATGTAATAAAAATGGTTGGTTGATGTTATGAAAGATGAAGCGTTGTGATTAGGCGATAGCGAATTAAAGTTTGGAACTCAAAGTGGTGGAGATTAAAGAAAAGGTAACCCAGAGTGGAAGCACTACAGAGATAGACGGCAGGGAGATGAAAAATTTAAGGTTAAGCAGCAGCTTTAGTTTAGAGAGCATTTGTTGGGTGCAGGTGGAAGGTGGAAGTGCAAGGGGGTTCGTTGTTGGGTGCAGGTGGAAGGTGGAAGTGCAAGGGGGTTCGTTGTTGGGTGCAGGTGGAAGGTGGAAGTGCAAGGGGGTTCGTTAAACACTGCTGCGTTTTGGAATCTAACAGCGTTATAGTGGGGAATCTAATAAGCCCTCCACTCTCCCAACACACTGTACACTTAACACCGCTGCGCTACCTGCTGCTATTACCTACCTACCTGCTTCGAATCTTTGACCCTCCGACCTCACCAAAAGCTACTCTAATCCCAAATTCTCAATATACCCATTGCTTTTTCGCTTTAACCACGCAATCCTACGAATCTCTCACCATAAATAAACTCACTTTCATCGCAATGCAAAACACCCATTTCCTGTCTGTTGTTCATCATAAAGTTGGCCGCAAAAGGTCTAAGATTCGGCTTTTCAATCCCGCGGCCCACTCCAGTTTCAAAATCTTTATTGATTAGGTGTACGGATGTAGTTTGATGATGATGACGACGACGATAGGTTTGGAATCAGAATCTTGAAAAGATGCGAATAAACATGCCCAATGGAGTGTTGAGCATACGATACAAAAGTAGTGGCCTGACTCGGATTGCGGAACACTAAGATTTGGAAACCAGATGCTGCTGGGGTTGCCTTTGCCTTTGCCTTTGCCTTTGCCTTTGCCTTTGCCTTTGCCTTTGCCTTTGCCTTTGCCTTGTTGCATTGTCGCATACCACCGAGTGTGCCGAACGTTCCAAATGCTTAAACTTGCTGTCCCCGTGCCTACCTCCGCTAATCACTTGCCTCACCGCCCAATGCCGCCACATCCTCCCTCCCTTTCACTTTAAACCACTCTTTATATTATTATTAATTTGATTAAAAAATTTGATGTTTGTTGATGAAACAAAGAAAGAAAAGATTTAAGTACATGTTCCGTAGCCTCTCTCTCCATATTGCAGCCATTTGTGAAGGACGCCTTGTCCTCTTCTGGTCTTAATTTTTATGAATTTAGAAAAGAAAAAGAAAACAATTTCCAGATGGATGGTTGTGCCACGTAGGCAGTTAGGTCGTACTGAAAACGTACAGCTGTGTGTAGGCGGAATTAAAAAATTGAAAAATAATATAGGAGAGGATGACATCATCCATCTGAACAGTTGTAGGGCAATAGAACACAAAATGGCCCATAAAACATTCTGACACTCACCCTATCCTCCAAATTAGGGCACATGCAATCCAACCATCCAGCAAAGACCTATAATATCTCTCGCACGCTTTTTATCTCTCCCAATTTCAATTAATAAAATACATAAATTATGTTTTAATCCCTCGTCACCTACTTTTCCCCTAATTATTCTTCAAACACTCTTCTTTCCCTACCTTTCTCCCTTTTACCTTGCCTACAAATTTTCTCACCGATCTACTGTGTTCTCTCTCACCGTATTCTACTTGCACAATCATGACTTCTATTCACTTGCATTTTATTTACACAATTTGGGTGAAATCACACATTTAGTCATTTAAATTTGAAATTTGTCTCAATACATCGACTTTCAACATACCATCCCCACCTTCAAATTTTGTGTCTAACAAGTCCTTAAAAAATGCTATTTAAGTGAACCCCATTCTGGATATGGGCATTCGTAGATCCAACCTGGTCCCGAGTACTGAACACAATGTAGCCACAAGCCCTCTTCTTCCCGGTCGTATCTGCACAAAACGAAGCATGTTTAATGCGTTAATCATGGACCCTATTACGTTTCGAGTGGAAACAAACCAGCAAAGCTTCCAGTGGGATCAAAGTTTCTCACCCCTTTGGAGCCAAATTTGGACAGTTTGTACACATGGGATCAATTCTAAAATCTTCATTTGACTTTTCATTGCGTGCATTAACACAATCTTCTTGAATATCAGGTGCCCGAGAACAGGCTGATATTGCAGCAGCCCCATCTGCAGTTGTTTTTTGCACGGAACGACCAGTCGTTTCTTTCGTAAGGTACAGTACATCGTTGGCTATAGGATACCCTGTATACTGCAAATGCACACGGATCTGCATTGCAGGTATACCACAAGACACTGATATTAACATCAAAAGGAAGTGGGAGTATACATGGATCACTTAAACATACAAAATGTCATTGAGGGGCGTCTCATGCAAAATGTTCTCAACAAGTCAAGATTTAAATTTTACTTGATGAGTTCGGCCAGTGATTGGTTCGCATAAAACAATGCTATGGACTCCATCGGAACATATGCGGGTAAACTTTGTTTGAGCGGCCTTCCCCTTCGTTGGAGTATCCTGCAAGAATCAACTATCTGTAGTATCGATATCAAGTGACATACTAAATCCAGACCAGGATGCTTCCAGTCAAGAGGACTCCAAACTACCAGACAACGGAGCAACATATCTCCCACAAACTTTATCCATGTTAATACTATGGTTATGGAATTGCAAACAGTCGTCCTTAGTGGGAGAGAAACAGAGATAGAGTAAATTGATGGTTAATGGGCTTTTGCAGACATATTTTATGAAAACATAACCATTCCCTACAAAGTAAATTCCCATCTTTATTCTAAGGCTAAATTACAAGATCGGTCCATAGTTGGTTCAAATAGGCCCAACATTTAGACTGTTAAATAGGTCCATAAAGTAAGTATCTAAACTTCGAAAAGTATCCAATAAGTTCATAAATTTTCAATTTTGTGTGTCTAACAAGTTATTAACCTATTCTACATTTTTAGAAATTTACAAATCTGTTGGACACAAAGTTGAAAGTTTAATGTCCTATTACACACAAAATTCTACTTATACTAACAAATTTGTTAATTTTAGAAAAACGTTGAATATGTTACACACCTACTAAACACAAGATTGAAAATTTAGGGATCAAATACAAAACTAAAAGTTCAAGAACCTATTATATACTTTGAAAGGTTTTTAGAACCTATTAAGTTCAATTGCTTAACTTGTAAGTACAATTTTTTGACTCTTCTACTATATACGGTTGCCAGAAAAGTAAATTCCTTCCTTAACATCCACTTCCTCTTATTAAGTAACTGAAGTTCACATGGACAAAGGAAGAAAATAAAGCCTCACCTCCGCTGTGCTTTTTCCCTCTCGAGCATTGTAATTTATGTTAACATCAACCACTTGCTGAAATTAAGTCCAGGTAAAATGAAGCAGATAATCAGAGAGATGCCTAATAGAAATAGAAGAGCAACATTATGAGGTGACTTCACTAAACATTAAAAAAAAAAAAAAACCACAGTGCTCAGTGTAAAAAAGGCTTCATCTCATACTGTACTAACAGCCTCACATGTCTATAAGAAGCACAAGCCACAAGCAGACATTCATGCACACGCCTATAGCTAGCAAGTCAGGACAAGACAACCACGGGTCCCTTCTGGAATGTAGACTCGACATTGTCAACATTCTAAATTACCCTTTATCAAAAGGATCCTTTTAGATTGTTACAAGAAGAATCTAAAAGTAACCCTTACGTTTAGTTGCATTCGAAGGAACAATTTGATAAATAATTCAAGACAGGAGAAAATAACATGACTTGACTAGCCCAAAGAAGAAATACCTCTTCTTCTGGAAATACACCCACTACCTTCGCAAGATACTGTTTCTTCACCAGCCCAGACTCAATCTGCAGTATGCATACATTCCTATTATATAAGTTTCTTCAGTTCCGAGTTTGTGCATGGGCAGAAGAGGACGAGAAAGCAATGACAAATTGAATTTAACTATACACAGTGAAACAGGGCAAGATTATTACTGGGAAAAACTTGTTGTGCAAATGGACATTGTTATCTTAAAATTGCTTATTCAAGTAGATTTATAATTGTAACTATGTTTGTTTCAAATTCTCTCTAATAAATTTTTACATTCAATCATCATAACAACTACAATTTAGTTTCCCTCGAAAGTCCAAGTGCCAAGGTGGGAGTTTGAACTTGTGATTTTTTTGTTGAAGTTATAATTCCTTAACTAATTCATTTGTGCTAAAGTTATTTTTCCTTCTAATTTTTATCCAATTGCAACGATCTGAAGCAGTTATAAACAATGTGCAACAACATAGAAGTGAGAGTGCATGTTCGAATAAAATGTTTGAGAAGAATGCACCTCATAAAAATTCCATGAAAATGTATCTCCCAGTCATTTACAATATAACTTAATGAAAAATCTTAAGTACAAGGCATACCTGTTGTCTGAAAAGGTCAGCTTTGGATGCGTTTCTAGCAAGGATAAGAAGTCCAGAGACAAGACGGTCTAGTCGATGTATAGCTAACATGGTCATGTCAAGGGAAGAAGAGGATTGCTCTTCGAGTCAGTGGATAGAGTATGGTGTTTTCTCCATTATTAATATAACAGAACTAAATAAGAGAACAGTAGCTTCTAGAAGGACATGAAAGTTGGATACGAAATAGAGGTGCCAAACCATGCTCTGCCTGAAGTATACCGAGAACTGTGTTCTTCCTATATTGACCACATGGATGAACCTATATTACATTAGAGCTTGCTAGTTAGAGGAACCTAAAGTAAGGGTAAAATCAACTTAGAAGAAAAACAAACAACAGACGAGGAATCCGTTCACTAAGACTCAAATGTTTACAGAAATGTATTGCACAACTTGCATAACTAACGGCATTATACGAAGTTCATACTATCAATCTGACTCACCGGAACAGATGCAGGCTTGCAAACCGCCAGCACTTCTGCTTCTTCTTTGAGAATTTTCACGTTCCAAGCCATTACCGGGGGTTCATGCCTACAGCCCGTGTGAAATCAATTACAAGTTTGATAACTTTATAGTGCAGCTTTGACATAAAGAAAATGAATTCGACAAACAAATGTAAATTCAAGAGAATCACATCCAGGCTACTCACGGAGTTGGACGTAATTATACCAATCGGGAACCATAAGCCTTAAAGATCCTACCAGAAATTACAACGTGTAGAACACATACCTGTGCAGGAAATGACTCATCTTTTGAGATGATTTAACTATATATGATACAGGCACCATCTCCCCATCCACTTGTATGCGACCACATTTGACTGCATCAACCTAAGAAATAAAGTTCCAAGCAGTAAGGCATGAAAACAAGGAAAAATGTATGAGGGCACGAGAATCATATTCAGTGCATATTAGAACTCCATATTTTGATATGAACAAAACAATAACTGACAAAAGCTGAAACTAAATGACCACATCACAGAGGAAAAACGGAAAGGAAAAAACATACAAAATACTCGTAAGGTCGGCCTTTGAACTCTTCAGCAAACAAGTCGACGATGGTTTTGCCGGCCCATCGATTCTTAACCTGCAAATTGCAGCTATGAACTTCCAATCAAGAGTTTGAAATTAGATTCAATAGTCGAACATTTCTGAAAGTTTAAGGTCTTACGTGAGCAATGAACTCGAAGTAGTAAGGTCTGACGTGCCGCCTCCCTAATCAAAGAACTCTGATTAAAACAAAAATGGAATGTAAAACGAAAAGAAAGGGCCACAGAAGCGGGCATCTAGTCTGTACCATTGTGAAATATATAATCGCTTCGTTGTGGGGGGTTGGCAGGGGTTTGCCATATGATCTCTCCTACTCCCATGCTTTCTTCTTCCTTTTCCTTTTGCTCGTCATTATTCAGCTGTTCTACGGAAGCCATACTCACAGTCAGACCGAAGAGAGGAGAGGATAGACGATGAAACGACAGCGTATGGATGCTGAACCCTGCGACGTTATACAAGTTTCGAACCGAACCGAACCGAGCCGAGCCGAGATAAGCACAGGTAACTGACGTGACATAAAGTGAAGACCGCGTCGATTTTAGAATCGGTCTGCCTTGGAGTTGTGCCTTCGCGGGCGCTTAGTTTGGCTTCTTCCTCACTTCAACAACTTCAATAATATTTATAAATTCATAATTTGAGAAAGAAATATACACATTGGATTAATATTCTTCTTCCCAAAAAGCCTGCAGCCGGGAGGAAAAACTGCCTTGGCCTGATCGACGCCTTCACAAGGTCTCTTCTCTCCTCTTAATTCTCGTTTTTTCTTCACTTTATCCACAATTACTCTCCTTTTCGGATCTTTCATGGTGTTCGCACTTGTAATTGCTCCAGCTTCGTTGCTGTTGGAATTGCTTTCAATTCCTTCTAGGGCATCCGATCAATTCAAGGTCGGGATCCAACACTTGTACCTGATTTGAGGATACTCAACTCAGATGCCGGAGGACGATTTTATTGACATTAAGTTCAGGCTCTACGATGGTTCTGATATTGGACCCTTTCGATACTCGTCCGCATCCACAATAGATGTGCTCAAGCAGAGAATAGTGTCCGATTGGCCCAAAGGTTCGAAATTTACTCTTCAGCTTCTCCCTAACCTTTTCAGCTATGAGTACTCAATTTGCAATCGGCTTTTTTTTATTTTATATATATATGCTTTTCTCCTGCAAACGCGTATGTGAATTCCGGGCGTTAATACTGCATGTTCTATGGTTAGTCAATCCTTCTTTTTTAATACTATAGTCTACTAGCTTAAGAGAGCTATTTTTAGGACTAAATATTTTATTCTTGGCAGATGGTTATACGTCGTTTTGTTATTCTTGATTTACGCGGTCATTCGGAGGACGCACATTGAATCTTTTGTTGTGTGCCGTTTTACTGTTAGGAACTCATGCTTGTATTTTCGGTTTCTTAAGAATTGTCTTCGTTCACTGGACGAATTATCAATTTTCTTTTCTCTGCTTTTGTTTTCATATTGATTTTTTTTCCCTTTTGGGATGATTTTTTTTTTTCTTTTTTTCTTTTTTTCGTTTTTAGGCAAAACAATCACTCCGAAGGCAGCCAGTGAAGTAAAACTGATAAGTTCTGGAAAAATTTTGGAAAATAACAAGACTGTTGGTCAGTGTAAATTACCTTTTGGTGAGTCCACGGGAGGAGTCACCATAATGCATGTTGTTGTACAGCCATCCCTAGCGAAAGCTAAGACAGGTGATTTCCTTTGAGGTTTTATCTATAAATATAATTTTCTTGGCCATTGATTGTTCCCTTTACAATTCTACTTCAATATTGTTTTCTTTCCCCCTTTCTCCAATGCCCCATAGTTTTTCACGTACTCTGGATTTATACGACAAGTCTATATAAGTGTGGTCTTAGGAGTTGGAATCGCATTCTCAACTGATATAGTCAGCAAATTGTTGGTTTTTTGGCTTGAACTTAGGAGAATACTCATCTGATTCTAATTCTTAACAACCATTTTTGTTACACTTCCTGGAGTTAATGGGATATAACAATTTCAAAATCCTTATTCTGCTTTCAATGAGTTTTGACTAGTACTTTTGAGTTGTAACTCGACCTGTGCTAACGAGAAAGCCGAATCTTAGCATGCAGTCCCATGAGTTATATCATGAGCCTCTTAGAGAACCTTCTTTCTTCATTTTTTTCTTCTCCAGATTTTATCCTGTTTTTTTTTTCTCTATCCTGTCCTCAACTATTGTTTGTGGCTTTTAAATGAAGAAGGGTGTTCTAGTCCCCTCTTTGGGTGGTTAGGATATGCTAGCAGGTTGTACCCATTTCACAAGGTTAGAGCCGTATGATCATCTTATTGACTATTACTCCCTTACAAAGTATGCAGTGAGAAGTATCCATGGTTGGCCATGGGTTGGCCTGTGTAAATAATGAAAAGCTTAAAGAGCATGGGTTCAAGCTACATGTAATTTCCTACAAGGTACCTTGGTAAACAAATGTAGTAAGGTAGGCAATTGTGCCGTGAGAATGGTCGAGATGTTTACAAGCTGGCCCAAACATTCGCAAGTATAAAAGAACTAGGGGGCTTAATTGGTCTATTATTCTTCTCTGTCAGTGAAGATAAAATTTCCTGTCAACCCCGCAAATTTAACTAATCACCTTGGAAATCTAATGGCAAATTACTATATAGTATAGATGTTGGATGAAGTTTGAGGTTTGTTGTGAATGTGTGAACAATAGTCTTCTTCCTATTCTTCTGTTGAGGAATGTCTGCGCGCGAACAAAGGGATTTGTTGAGTGTCTGACCTAGATATGAACACATACATCGTTCTACCTCTCTAAAGCTAAGATGCTCTTGCATAACCCTTGACTGAGGATTCAGATATATACCCTTAACCACTCTTTGTATTCTCATGATTTTTCCCTTTTCTTTACTCTTGCTTCTTCTTCCCTCTTCATTGTTTTCCTATCATTTATTTTTTTCCTTTTCATCTTCTACTAATCATTGGAAAATATAAAATAAGCTAGAGAAGAAAGAACTTGGATTGTTGTAAGGGCCGATAAAATTAAAAAAAAAAAACTCAAATCTTCCAATTGTAACAGCCTAAGCTCACCGCTAGCAAATATTGTCGTCTCTAGACTTTCCCTCAAGGTTTTTAAAACGCATCATGCTAGGAAGAGGTTTCCACACTCTTATACAGAATGTTTTGTTCCCCTCTCCAACCAATGTGGAATCTCAAAATCCACCCCATTTGGGCCAGCATCCTCGCTAGCACTCCTTCTCCTCTCCAATAGAATGTGCTAAGTGTTACTTGTTTTAATTCAATTTTATGTGACTGCAGTGTTTCTCTAGTCAAACTTGAATGTGGTCCTTAAATCATAACCTTGGAGAACTTGTGGCCGTTGATAGAATTTGTTTTTTATCAGTCTGGTATTTTTTTGCTGTTCTATGAAATATTTACTTCGATATGTTGATGGTACAGAGAAAAAGACTGACAATTCACAACAGAAGATCGTCTGCTCCTGTTCCATACTTTGAAACACAACACCAGTCATATGATTCGTTTGGTAAATCATCTTCCAAAACACGGTTGCTATTAGCCATATTCTTGTGTATAAATGTTTTCTGGTAATTTGGTAATGATGTGTTTAGGAATATTGATGTGGGGGACATGTTTCTCTTTTATATGATTGTGAAGTTTTTCTCATGATTTTTCAAAATTCTTTGGTTACTCTCTTATTTGAGGATTTGCAGCTAAAAGAAGAGGGCTATATTTAAGTTGATAAGGTGCTATGAATACTTTACTAGCAGTATCCTAATTACGATTAATCGTCGTCCTTATGAAGGTAGTAGAATGGGAAATTTTCCTTTTATAAAAGGAATCTGATGCGATCTCATCGTTTGAAAATTTTGTGTGTATTCCTTTTCAATCTGAAACTTCTTTGAAAGGGTTTTTCTTTCTGCAATGTTACTTTTAAATGATCACATTCTAAACTGGTCAGCCAGCCTTGAATTGTTTATTTGGCATGCCATCCGTGTCAAACCTCCATTAAAATACCTGAAGAGTCGACATGGATTGAATTTTGACTATCAATGATCCCCACCAAATTGTCCAAAAGAGGAGGCATTTCGAGTAAATGGTACGCCCATAATATTCAGAAAAAGGGACCTCTGTATCCCCTAAAACTATTGGCTTCATTGGAGAATGTATTCGGTGGTGGAAATTCCAGATTACATGGGAGAATCATATGGAAATAGCCATCCGAAATCATAAACTTTGAGCAACTTTTAAACTTTTTGGGAATGAAGGGACTCGATGTGGGAAGCATGGCACTAAGACATACCCATACCCGTTGATGAGTCCCTGCTATTCCAATGAGCTCCTTCATAATCTCCTGCCTTCCAAAAACTGTTTGCAGGCGGAAGCATTTGTGTTCGAAGTCCTCGTCTCTTGTTCAGTACCCGCCTCTGTTGACGGGGGGCAAAAGAACCGCCATTGAATGCTTTTCGTCCAGCGCCGCGGGCGGAAGAAAACCATGAGGTAAACGCAACTTCTAACTCCTTCAGCCTCCTCTTCTTCGAAAACTCTCCATCCACGTCGTTCGGGAGTAACTCCTCCAAGAATTCCGTCAACTACTTACACCTCCGAATCTGACTTGCTTTCAAAACTGAGATCAATAAACTAGGGAAACGCATTTGATGCCTCGTGATTGTTGCTCATTCTTAGCGTGCGTATAGGTGCAATAAGTTCCTGCTTAACACTAGCTTTCATGGGTGCATGCAGAGATAACATGGCAATGCCTTTGGCCTTAGAGATAGATGCATCTGTTTAAACAGAGGATTCGGCGGGGGGGAATCGACTGTGGCGGGAAACTGCAGCCGAAGGAAGTATGAAAGGCCCTTCTGCATGGCGGGTTCGTTTACATTTACATACCTTTCATTATTCGAGTGTCACATATGATTTAGAACATTGCTTTCTCAAACTACATGGTGTACGTCGACCATTATGTGGAAGCTTTATAGCTTTGAAGTACGCCCCCAATATTATATTCGCCTTGGATGTAGTCATTGAATATGATGAAATTATTTTAAAAGTAAATGAGCGGTACATTTAAACTTTAAATAACAATTAGTTATAATTATTTTAGTGTAATATCGTTCAACTACCTAATAAAAAATATAAAAAATTAGATTATTCATTTATTTAATTCCAATAATTGTTCATAATGTTATTGGGTATAAAAAAAAATAAAAATTAGACTATTAATCTCCCTATTTAAACTAAGAAGAATTAGATTAATTAAAGTAATTGATGGGTAATCCTGTTTTTACTACCATTTTGTAGATTCAAAATTTTAAATATATATATTAAATATTCCTCTATTCATAGGAAATGAAAATCCAAAATACAAAATGACAATACCTCAATATATTAAAATTTTATTGACGTAACAACACGCGGAACAATCTATTAATTGACAGAAAAATATGGGTAATCACATGAAATAGGAATAAAAATGGAATTGGAATTGGATGAAAACAACACATTGGGATGAATAATAAAGATGAAATTTCCTCATCATTTTGTATTCTTGTCCTTTCAGATTTGCATGGCCTGCTGGAAGATTTCCATGGCAGAAGCTGGAAGGCCCAGAAGAACATTTATGCTCTTTCTTTCTTTCCCATGAGATAGGAACAGAATGACCTCTTTCTCCGGCAATGCCACCGGCCCTGAAAACACCGGCTCCCCCCACCCGAAGTCCGTCGTGTGAAACCCCAGCCTCGACCAGGTCGTGATCAACAAAGTCGCCGCCAGAGACGGCCTTGCTCTCGTCGCTTCGAAGTAATCGATGGCGGACCTCATGTAGCTGTCTGTGATCATCTCCACTGCCTTCTGAACCAGCCCCACCCCAAAAGACAGAGGGTTTTCCAGAAGCTCACCGGCGCTGCATAGTGAGTTGGTTAAAACGATGGCGTTTCCAGAATACCCTTTCGGCACTGGGGGCTGAAATCTAGACCTTCCGTCGACGGCGAAGAGGAGCTTTGTTTGTTGGTCGGGTTGCATTCGTAGAGCCTCTGTTCTTGCTCTCCAAACAAATCCCGACAGGGCTTCGAACGTGGTGCAGCTCTTCAAAACCCCATCTTCCAACGCTTTCTGTTTGAGCTTACTGAGCTTCTCCGGCTCGAAGCAGAAGGACCGATAATGCATTTCCTCATCTCCATAAAGCTTCCAAGTGTTCGACACATCTTCTATCTCAGCGAATTCGCTGTGAGGAAACTCGATCATCGGCGGCTCTCGTGCTTTGAGAAGGCTTCTATCCAGATACGGCGGCACAGTCAAAGGCAAGCCCCTTGCCGTTTCACCCCACGAATTCACAAATTCCATTGCCCCAATCCCATCAAACATACAATGATTCATACACAGCCCCACAACGAATCCACCACATTTAAATTTAGTCACCTGTGAATTAATTAACAACCATCCAAGCCAACGTTAAATCAGGCTGCTGTGAAACTGAATTAACCACAATCCATAGAGAGAGGTAGTCGTGAAACCTGGGCAACAAGAGGAGGCATCTGAAGTATGTTGGTAGCGCCAGGGATGTCATAGACAAGCTTCCCAAGAGTGTCAGGATCAGGCTTCGTTATATCACCAATGTCTTCAATGGAACAGTCGGCTTTAGCCTCCACAAAGACAGCACCCTCCGCCGTACAGTCCACAATAAGCTTCCTGTCTGAGCTGACGGTGAGCCGCCCTGCAAGGGGGTAGTAATGGACAAGCACCTTGGAAAGAGCATCTTTAATGACTTGGGCAGCATCTTCGTTGCCTCTGGACTCTGATTTAAAGCAGTAAATGGTGCGGACGATGACTGCAATATTCTGGTCAAGGTTCGATAGGAAGTAGAGAACCTTCGGTGTCTCCTCTGCGGGGGTGATCAGAGTGGGTTTCTGCTGCTCAACGTCGAGTTGAGAACCCCTTTTACCACTGCCAGCCATCTGATTCGATATCTGACCCAAAATTCAAATACACAAAAAAAAAAAAGAAAAAAAAAAGATGGAGGAGTTGAAATTATGGATGAAATGAAAGAATGGGGAACGAATGAGAAACAGTCATAACAATGGGATGCAGAATGTGTTAGAAACAACACGATTTGCAGTAGCTAACAAGGAGAAATCTAAATCACGTGTTTACCTGAAATGAAAAGGGTTAGAAAGATGATAGTAGTGGCAGGGCGTTGATGTTGTATATGTATATAAAGCAGATGGTAGAGAGGCAGAGTGAGGGTGGTTGGAAGTTGTGCCTAATTTGAGTCGTGCACTGCGTTTTGTTTCATTCTGAATGGTTGATGATGCGAGAGGACCAAGTCAGGCCGGGTCGATACGGGATGCCACCGCTCTTCCACCTAGTTGGTGAGAGTTGGCGTCCAAACTCTGTTTACTTGGAGCTCCCTCTCTCCCCTCCCCAAGAAACATGATTGATTTTCCTTACAAATTTTGTTAACAAAAAAGATGACTTTTTGGTAAGTGTAATGAAGGATGAAACGTGTATCTAATATGAACTTGGAGACAACTTCAAACAAAAGTAATGAGATTTTAATTGAAATTTGTAGTCCTCAATCCTGTTTGTTTTTCATTTCGATGGGATTTTGTAGGTTACTTCCCCTGCTCTTGGTTTAAACCAATACGTTAATTAAGTTCATAATAAACAAATGGTGAACTCTAGTAACTAAACGTTTATTTCTCCCCAAAAAAAATCAATTCCGTGTGAACTCTAGTAGTTGAATAATTAGACGTGTACCTCTCTTTTAGAAGAGATGTAAGTCGAAACCTTACTAAAAAAAATGTACTATCGCCAGTTGCATTCAAGATGGTAGGCTTTCTGTCCATCACAATGCAACAGAGTAGTATGTCATCTTCGTCGACTCTCTCAAATCTGCGTTCCCCACCCCCCCTTTTTCTTCTTTATCATGTAGCCGTCTGTGATCATCTTCACCGCTTTCTTAACCATCCCCACTCCTGATACGACTGTGGCTTTTCCAGAAGCTCATCGGCGCTACACAGTGAGTTAACTTGGGTGCAGCCCTTCAATACCCCATCTTCCAACCCTTCCATTTTGAGTTTATTCAGCTTCTCTGGCTCCAAACAGGTGGGCCTGAAGCATCTCCTCTCCATGAAGCTTGCAAATGTTTGACGACATATCTTCTATCTCAGCAAATTCATGGTACCGAAACTCGATGAGGGGAGGATCTCGAGCTTTTGAGAATGGTTCTATCTAGAAACAGGGGGGCAATCAAAGGGGCCTTGCGTTTCACCCTACGAATTCACTAACTCCATAGCCCCGATCCCATCAACAGCACTGTGGCTCACGCACAGCCCAACCACGAACAGACCACATTTAAACTTAGTCACCTGAGAGAGACATTATTACAAGATTAACGACTATCCTCGTGGGATTTCAAGAGCAGTAAACAAACGTGATCATGATAGTAAACCAGAAAACGAATAACGAGGTATATTTTGATTGAAACCAAAAACAAAATCACAAAGGAGATATGCCTTAAATGGACAATAGTATAGCACCATTTAACCTTAACAAAAGGAAGGAATTGTCGGGAAACCTGTGAAACAAGAGGGAGCGTCTCGAAGTATGTTAGTAGCGCCAGGGATGTCAAAAACCAGCTTGCCAAGACTGTGTGTCGCCGTCGGGTTCAGGCTTGGTAATATCTCCAATGCTCCCACTTTCCAATCAACGGAGCTGTCTGCTTCTGTGACATGGTGAGACGCCTAGCAAGGGATTAGTAATGGACAAGCAGTCTGCTTCAGCTTCTACATGCCACAGTCAATATAATTAAACACTTCAACAAGTACTAAAATTTTAAAAAAAAAAATCTTTTTTTTTAATCTGCAAAAGAAGTTGGTACATTGAGCACCGCCAGCAACTAGCCAAAATAAATTGTCACAGAAGTTCCAATAAAATTTTGAGCATGTAAGAATTTGCATGCCAGCTACACCAATTGACCTTTTCTGAGTTCTGACATTGGATTTAAGAGCACAAGATACATTCCATCTCCTTCAACCCTGATTATTATAAAAAAAAAATATAGACATTAAAGCCAATTGTACGATGATAGAGCGCAACCAAGATGTAGGAATTCGCCACAATCATCTCTGCATTCTAATATTTTAAACCTCATTCCATCGATAAGATGTAATCAACTAGCTACTTGTCTAGGGAGAGGACTAAAATACAATTAGTTTGCGGGGGAAGGGAAAAAATGGGTCTAGGCTAACAAGTTACTAAAAATCTTAAATCTATAAGATACATTATACAGACCGAGCCAGAGATATCTAGACATGTACTTCAACAATCAAACCGCTGATTGAGATCATGAAGAGATGATCATTCAGGATTGCGTTCTATGATCTTCGGTCAGGGCTACGGAAAAGTATGGATTTATTAAACAAGTTAAGCATCCTCATCTTTGTCCTCCTCTTTATCCGTATCCTCACCACCATCATCATCAGCTTCCTCTTCTTCATCACTCATGTTATTTATCACATCTGTGATAATATCCTTCACCTCTGCTTTCCTATGCATTAAATCCACACCAAAGTGGGTACCTATTACAAACAGTGGCCAAGTCAGCAAAATCAACAAGCAATATCTTTCACGAGTATTCCAGCAGTCCTGTGTACGTGTGTGAATATTACAAGGAGATACATACCAAGTTGCCTGAGAATGTCAGACAAAGTTGCCTGCACGTGACAGAACGAAAGTAATTATGAATAAACAATAACTTATAACAACTCATAACGAATCCCATCTGACCAAATTCTTGTACTTACGGTATTGAAATCAACTTGCTTCAGAATATTAACTACAACTTCATGCATCTCCTCTCTGCTGGGTTCTTTCTTAACTTTCTTGCTATTTTTTCCCTTGCCTAGTATCATAGAAAGTGAACCATAAGCCAGTGTTCCTTTCATTAAAAAAAAAAAAAAAANAAAAAAAAAAAAAAAAAAAAAAAACAATCTTGCTGCGATAAAAAAGAGTCCAGGCAATTGTGAAGAAGAATAAAGGTAAATGGTCCTGACAGAACAGTCTCTCTTGGCTGTATCTATCTCTACAAAACATGGCCGAGTGGTGCACTACTGCTACGTAACTGGAAAAGGATTTATATCCTTTTGACAAGAGGGAAACTACAACCTTCGGTTGAGCAAATGAGTCGCAAAGATCTTGTAATTAAAGCATTATAACTAATAGGGCTTAAGCCTTCCGCAAGTGAATAATAAAGCTCAAATGCACAAAATGAGCTAACCCTAATCCCCCAACCACAAACTTTAAATATGAAATAATTACTATATAGGCATTTATCTAGATCGAAACTAAAATATTTTGATGTGAGCACCCCCAAGAGAAGAGAGATTACGAATTGAATGAGCACAACAGACAAAGGAGAAATGATTAGTGGCAAAGTATTTTACCGCGTTCTTCAACCAAAACCTTTGCAGGGGCCTTGCTTGTTTGTTTCTTGCCCGAAGATTTTTCCTTTACAGGCTTCTTTTCCTCAACTTTCTGCTTTTTTGATGTGGCCTTCGGCTTTGATGGAGAGACAGCAGATTTGCCAGCATCAACTTTGTTTGAAGTCAAATTAGGTGATTTTTTTGTTGATTTTGTAGCAGATTTTGCAGCAGATTTCTTTGTAGAAGAAGCTTTTTCAACAGATTTAGACCCAGAACCATCTCTTCCAGCCTTCTTAGATGACTTCTTTGGACTAGCCATTTTCTCTGGTGTCTTATCATCCTCATCTGACTTGTCTTTTTCATCAATCTCTTCTTTCGATACAGTCACATCACCATCCCCATCATGAGGACCATCCTTCTCGTTTGAGGTTTCAACTTTATCATCCTCTTCTTCCTCCATTTCAGGCGTATGTTTTCTCTTCTTTGTAGGCTGAGATTTTTGTTTCTAGAGGGTAACAAAAAGATTTTCAATTAACAGCAAGGAAAAGGTTAGACACAAACTAGTAGACCTTGGACTTCAAACCACAAAGATTTCTCTTGTAATTACAGCCTTTTCATGATTAATAGGAATTGAAAAGTCTTGTTGTGATAGTTTCTTTCTGGGTAGGAGCTTCTTCATTTCAAATATAACACGTTTTTATATTGTATTCTTTACAAAACAAAGTCACGCATTTGAATTAGAACAAACTATAATCTACTATCAACTTGTGGATATTTGTATTCTAAAACCCAAACACATGCTGGGGATTCAATATTCTAAGTTGCAATTGAACTATTTGGAAATTTCAAGTCATCAAACTCAAAGTAGAAATGAAAAAAAAAAAAAAAAAAAAAAAAAAAATTCAATGCCATGAAAGAGTGTCCAAATAAAGACCCTATAAACAAAAGAGTGAACACCTTAGCGGGCACTTCTGCAGATTCCCCAGAACCAACTGTCTTGCCTGAACTGGCCCTCCGTCTCTTTTTGCCTTTCTGAAAATTTAGACAGACAACAAACCTTTAACAAGCTAACAATTAATGATACACAATACAACAATGATCGAGTAAAACCTGATCCTTGTCAGCAAGCAAAACATCAGTTGTAGCATGTGGTGACTCCAAAAATTCTAATAACTTTGCTGAAAGTTCCTCCTGAAGACAGGACCAAAGAAGTTAGTTTGAGACAGAACAAATAAATCCAATATATGCTTTAACTATTGGCTCATAAATTCTTGCCTTTTTTACAGTGGTCTTGTTTATTGGGATATTTAGCACATCACAAAAATCCACCAATTTTTCTTTGAAGCACTTTTCGAGCTTCTCCTTCACCTTTGATCTTTGTTTTTCCTGCCAAGAACACATGAACCAAAAAGTAAATACATATACAGCTACAAAATTGAAAATCAAGACTATTCAATTGACGCCATGTTACAACTCATAGTTGAAACACATTATATAATGATTCAATGCTCTTTTGAATACTAAAAGTAGTAAAAGCTAGATGATAAATTACCTCATTTTCAACCCAAACATAACCCGAAAACTGGCTTATATTCCTCTTCAAGGTTTGAGCCTGCATAAAATAGGCATTCCAATATGCACAAAGTGATTAGTACAAACATCCAACAAATAAAGATAGTATGAATAACTATTGTCAGTTAATGAAAATATTGAAACCTACAAAATAGCTTCACCAAAATAAAGAATACTATTATCACCTTAGCTTTTTTTCCGAACAGAATTGTATGAAGTAGTTGCAGATTGTCGTCAGCTTTTCTCTTTGATAGTTTGAAAGCCACTAAAATAGTTTTCACCGTTAGCTAAAAAGAAGGCATATTTAAAAACTCAAAGTAGGTTTAAAGGAACAATTCAAAACAGCATTAGTTTTGAAGTCCTTCATATTGATTCTCACAAGATAAGACACAGGCACAATCAGACTTCTTAGACACGGAAACAAACAATTGATGAACCACTACATCGTTTTAAGCATGCAAGATCTATAATGCTTTGAACTGAATAAAAGCACACAAACACTCACATTCAACACATTTCATTTTAATAGGCATCTTAAACTCTTCCTCCAAGTTAATCTAATGGCCATTTATAATACACACAAAGTCATTAAATCAATTGACTTTCGAGGGATATGAGAAATTCATGGCAGTGGTGAATAGTTTTCTCCTTGGATCCATAAAGTAACCAGGCTTTTTATTTATCTACATACAACCTGACCAATTTTGCGTTCACAAAACAGCCAACTACACTGTATCTTCTAATGCATGAAATTCCTACAATATTAACTAATGGTCTTCAAAATAATTGAATTTGACTATTTGACCAAGCTACGGTGGCTTATCATAGCAGTTTCAAATTTTCCCGTCTGCAGTTGAAAATCAAACTTCAAGCAATGTGAGATAAAACACAGGAGAAAAGGGCCAAAAATGTTATGAAGACCATTATAAGAAGCTGGATCGGAGAGCTGATATAAAACAGCAAAATTCAACTCAACAGACAGAACGGTCCAAGGATGAGACGAGGAAGAAATGCATCAGCCCAAAATTAAAAGTAAGAGATCATGTTAAATATAATAGCAATATCAGTCTGCACTCGACCGTTCGGGCAGATCAACAGAACACATAAAAATAGTAATAAGAACAATTTTGCAAAAACATCAGCCACAACCTGGACTGGATGAAGACGCGATGGTTGACAGAATGATAAATATAAGCGTAGCAGGAAACAAGGCCCACTACAATTACTAAATAATAAAGAGCATGTATTTGAATTCGGTGGAAGGTTTTATATAGCAATAAAGACATACCATTTGGAATATCCTTGAGAGTAGTGCCGCGGCCCTGAAACACAAGAAGCGCAATTATCAAAAGAAAAAATCAAGAAGTAAGAAAACATACAATGAAACACTAACAAACCTTCTCAATTGAGAGCGTTTTGCTTGCGGAAGACCTCCCCAACCTGCCTGGTGATGGCACGGAGAACCGCTCAACTGTCTTTCTTTCCCTGGCTGGCCTCTCAATGATTGGCGTGACCGGCTCCTTCAAACTAGAGTCGTCTTTTCCTTTCTTCTCTGCAGAATTTTTCCTTGATTTCGCAGACACCCTTCTACCCTTTTTAGCTTCTGCCTTTGATCCCTTCTTCGTTTTTTTTCTTTCTTCGCTTTCACCTTCACCTTCAGTTTCAACCTCGTTGTCTCCTTCATCTTCCTCCTCTGCGCTGTCTTCCCCTTTCTTGTCATAATTTTCATCTTCGGGTTCGTCATTTGCAGCAGTGCCCTGTTCATCACCTAGTTCTTGAATTTCCGGCTTACCTTTCTGCTCCTCATCCTCCTTACTCTTTTCTACTTCAGCATCGCCATTTACCTCTTCAGGACCGCGCTCAGCGCTTATAGCTTCTTCTTTCTCAGCTATGGCAGAGGCTTCTTTTTCCGGCTTTAGGCCTTCGGAAGTATCTCCGTCCTTGCTCTCTTGCTTTTTCTCCTCGACAGGAGCTTCGTCCTCTGCTTTGTTGTCTTCTGGGTTCTCAGAGGCCATGGAAGTTAGAGAGGAGAAAACCTGGAATTGTTGGGAGAGAAGAGTAGAGGGGGGGAAGTCGAAGGGATTGAAAAATGGGTAGAAACCCTAGAAAGAGTAGCAGGAAGAAAGAAGGGAATCAGTAGTAGTAGCAGGGGAAGGAAGGGGGAGTGAAAACGCGTAGAAAAGAGAAAGAGAGATGGGATCGGAGAAATTGGGTTAGTTGTAGGAGTGACAAAGGCAAATGAAATCTGAGTAGGGCGGGGAGAAGAAGCGGGGAGAACAAGCGGGGTTTCAAAAATTTAGAACCCAAAAACAAAAATGTTAGCGGGCTCGCGCCTGCTTTTTGCTTTTTATCCCCTCCTGCTTCCCTCCCGGCAATCCCCCCTCCAATTTTGCCTTTTATTTATTTTTTTATTAATACCAAATAAAATTCAGATTGGCATAACCCCATATATCTGCGCTGCCCACGTGTGCTTCTCGCTGTTACCAATACATTATTGCACTTTTTTTTATTTATTCTCGCATTTCTGCGCAACATCCTATTGGTGGACCAAATTATATTCTTTTATTTAAAATTACTATATATCATTAATTTTTTCAATTATCGCCAAATTACAATTTTGATTCATAATTTTTTTTATAGAGTTTAAAGATTTACAAGCCCAAAAAAAATATCTATCATGTTTTTTACAACTATATGTATCTAAAACAAATTAGTTTGATAATAGTTTAGTTAAACCTTAAAAGACAAGGTTGGTTGGGTTGAGAAAGAATGACGTAGGGCCAGGGAAGGAGACGGCCCAATATTACAAGGAGCAAAACAATTGTGGGCTTATGCAGAGCCCACACTCAGTGATACTGGGCCACGACATTACTGGACCGTCATATAATTACGTCANCAACTTCTGCGCTTCTTACATCGCAGAAATACTAAAAGCTACGTCGGACTCGACTAAGCTCACCGCGCGGTTCGCGATGGACACCTCACAGCGGGAACCGAGTGATAGACGAGTTCCAGACGAACCAGAGCTCGATCTGTACACCATTCCAAGTCACTCCAGTAAGTCTCTCCCTCTCTTTTTCTCACTCTATGCATTTTCCGCCCAATGCCCTAACCCTAGAAACTGGCCACTTCCTCTCCCATTTAGTCTCTCTTGGGTACTTACTAGGTAGCTTAGGGAATTGAATAAAGAACGAAGAAGGCGGGAGAGTCTTTTAAAGTGGCACTGAATGTTTAATTAATTCTTCAGGTTGGTTTTCGTGGGATGAAATTCACGAAACTGAGAAGTCTGCTTTGAAGGAGTTCTTTGATGGAAGCTCAATATCAAGAACACCGCGCATATACAAAGAGTATAGAGATTTTATTATCAATAAGTACAGGGAAGAGCCTTCAAGCAGGCTTACATTCACCGAAATTCGTAAGTCACTCGTGGGGGATGTTAATTTGCTTCATAAGGTGTTTATTTTCTTGGAGACATGGGGGTTGATCAACTTTGCCGCAACTTCGGATGGTAACGATTCCGAGGATGTGGTAGATGGAGACAGCCCTACAATTAAGATTGAAGAGGGGGTTCCCAATGGGATTCGTGTGGGAGCAATGCCGAATTCGGTCAAGCCAATTTCAGCGCCACCTGTTGTGGAAGACAGTTCTATCGTTAATGGGAGCGGGTTTAAATCGCCCCCTCTGACTTCTTATTCAGATGTTTTCACTGACTTGTTGAAGCTGAAGATTTTAGTGTGTGGGAATTGTGGTCAGTCTTGTGGATCTCGATACCATCAATGCGCCAAGGTACTGTCATGCTATCACGTAAATGAATATTCCCATAGTATCTATTTGTAAATCTCCTTTCCATTTTTCCACTAATGGGTTTTCATGAGTGTCTAACTCTCGTCTTCTTATATTATACGTAGGATGGTTATTTAATTTGCGAAAATTGTTTCAATGATAAAAATTACGGGGAGCAGAGGCTTTTGGAAGATTTTGAGTTGAAGACCAAGGAGTTCATTGAAGATAGCGTTAATACCGGAGCTGTGTGGACTGAGGCAGAAACTCTGCTTCTTTTGGAATCCTTTTTGAAGCATGGAGATGACTGGGAACTCGTTGCTCAAAATGTTAAAACTAAGACTAAATTGGATTGTATATTGAAGCTCGTGGAGTTGCCTTTTGGGGACTTCGTGTTACGTTCTGAAGCTCAAAGGAACGAGGCTAGAGGTCCCAATAACAACGTCACCAGTGAAAAAGAAATTAGACTCTCTCCATCTAACAATCAGGAGGTTGCCGGAAGTGAAGACCAGGACATAAATGAGGACAAAGATGAAGAGAATCAAGGTCCTCCCAAGCGACAGTGCACTGCTTCTGTTCCAGATACGAGCAGTTCTCTGATGAAACAGGTAGGATTTATGTACCATGTCTTGTTAACTATCCTTTCAAACAAATACATTTTAACATAACTGCATTCTTTGTATAGAAGCGAAGTGAATTTGTTGAGGGTCATCTTTTCATTGCTGAATGGTGGCCCATAAAATGTATTATGGCTCGACTTTGCTCTCTAGTAGCTGATGTATAAACACATGTCCTATGCTATTAGGTAGCTTTGATATCAAGCATGGTTGGGCCACATATTATGGCGGCTGCTGCTACTGCTTCTGTTGCTGCACTTTGTGACGAAAACTTATATCCGAAAGAAGTCTTTGATGATCAAGATTTTTTTGTACCTAATGGATTGTGTTCTGCGGCTTCCACCGAATCAAATCATGAGGTTGAGAGGTTTGTATTTTTGTTTGCACTTTTCATTCTTTGGCCAATACTTTTTTGACATCTGAGATAAATTTATCTGTAAACTTCTTCCATAGAATTCTCGATAACGATGATTCAGTGCCGAAGGAGGAGAGGCCTCAATCAGGTACTTATTGTGAACTTAGAAGTGCTGAGTGATTATATATAGTTTTCCATTTTGTCGGACCATGTTTTCAAATAGAAAAACTACATGTCTGCTGAACTTAGGATTGTTTGCGTTTTTGGTGTGGGTGGTTTAGGTGTCAATGCTAGCTCCCTTTCTTGTTTTATGGTTCAGCATTTCGGTTCATTACTCTGTGTCTTGCCTTTAACCTTAGCTTAGCTATCTGTACTTCCCCTTTAGGTGATATAATGGTAGAGGACAAAGATGACATTCCTTTGATCTTGCGAATTAGAGCTGCAACAGCAACAGCACTTGGCGCTGCTGCCGCACATGCAAAATTACTTGCTGATCAAGAAGAGAGAGAAATTGAATATTTGTTGGCGATAATGATAGAAACACAGGTAACCATTCTCTATGAACTACACACTCCTAATATGAAAGTTCCAGTTAAACATGGTCGATTGTATGCGAAGTGATAAACGTTTACTTCCCGTAAAAAAATGGTGGACAGATGAAGAAGATGCAACGCAAAATTAAGCATTTTGAAGATCTGGAGGAAATAATGGAAGCAGAATACCCTGTGATTGAGGAGCTAGAAGATAAACTGTTGATGGAACGGGTTAGTGTGTTGCAATCTGCATTTGATCTTGGTATCTCTAGGTGGAAGGATTACCCTTCTGTGAGATCTTGACCACTATTCTTGTACTCTTTACTTATTATACACAAAGTCTGTCTGTCCCAAATGATATCATTCGATGTAATGCAAAGAAAATATCTGTATCTTAATCTCACGTTAAAGATTATTCCACACTTGATGTCTGGTGATGTGAGAGAATTTTCGTTGCTAACTAAGAGTCTAAGAAGATATGGATATTGGCTGTAGGTGATGTTGATGAGACCATACTCCTAAATTCTTCAAAGTAAAGTCTTGGATTCTGAGTTGATCTTAGTTAGTTTAAAGCAAAAACCTTTGTTTTGTTCGCGAAAACAACATTTAGCAGTCGGGTTCGGTTGAGGTAAAGTTGAGCGTGAATTTGAGCGTGAATATGAGAACTACGAGTACATTTGTCCAATGTATTTTAATAAAATAATTCAGGACTCGGAACAAATCATCTAATTGAATAATTGTGGAAGGACAGAGCATTAAAATCAATGTAACTTAATGAAAATTGGACAATGAATTCAACCTAATTTAAATACGAAAATGAAGGGGGCGGTAAAAAATTGCAATTTTCCTAAAGACAATATAACTATAATTTTTTAAAATTATAATAAAAGACATTTCTCCTATACTCTCCCGCTGCACAGACACAAAGTGGAGGGAAGAACAAATTCGAAGGCCCTAATTCCCGAGTGAAGCCACGATGCCCAGAAGGCGCCTTCGACTGAGCTGTTCTTCCGATGAAGACCACGAAAACGAAGACTTCGAACATGATCCTCACTGCCCAGATTCCTCCGCCACCTCTCTTCAGCCTCCCATTATCGACAATCTTAACTCTCATTTTAATCCCAACGTTTCTGAGCCCGTCCAACTTTCCGACGACGACGACGAACAAGATTTTATCGATGTCTCCGAACATCTCTCGCCTCCCTCTCCGGACTCTGATCATTCTCTCCGTCACTCGCCTGAGCCGAATCCTCATGTCGCTTCCCGCGAGCCGTCGTGTCCTGTGAGCGAGTTCCTTCGGGGACTTGGTTTAAGCTTGAACAGAGAGTGGCTGGATGCCTGTATCCGTGCCCATCATGGGTCTGTACCGGGTTTTTTGAGCCTCAACCCAGCAGAGAAAGGAAAGCTGTGTTTTGAGCAGTTTTTGGTTTCTGATATGAATTACGCGGGTGCTGGTGTCCTGCCCGAAAATGTTGATTCTATGCATCTCGTTGATCTCCCTGGTCCATACGTACTGCAGGTTATTTTTGCCGGTTCTTTGAGTTCATTCCCTTATATTAAAAATTTTCCCTTTTATTTGTTGTATCTAAGCTCATTGGCAGCTTAGCAAAATTTCAGATATTATAAGAATGACCTACGGCTTGAGGTAGGTGCAATTGTAGAGTCCTTGCTGAGTTGTTTTCCATGTCAGGTCGATGAGATAGTTAACATCAGTTGTCCTCTAAAGGGTAGATATCAGACTTCCCCTGCGAGTATTAAGAGGTGCCTTAAGCTGTCTATGACGGATGGTGTTCAGCGAGTTTTTGGCATGGAATACAGGCCTATTAAGGGTCTTGAAGTTTTAGCACCTGCTGGGTTGAAGGTTTCTTAACTTTCTCAATCCTCGATCAATTGCTCTTTTCTTTCCCCAACTAGGTTTAGGTGCTTCTAGAATACTTGATTAGTTGATGTAGGGATCAATTATTTATAGCTTTTATACAGGTAGTGATCTGCAATGTAACTGTACGGCGTGGGGTTCTAATGCTAGTTCCTGAAGCTTTTGAGGTTCTAGGAGGTCTGGTTGAAGAACTGGAGTCAGCTCGGCAGCGTCTGGTTGATGAAGTGAACAAGCCACCTAGAGGAAGGAGGTAACGTTGAGGCCAAGAGTACAAAGTTTTCATGGATGATTTCCTTTTCCACTGTCTAAAACTCGTTCTTTTATCTTTTGACATTGATTGCTTACAGACTTCAAATATGCACCATGTACTTGTAGGGTCGAATTTGTTTCTCTTGGTCTTTCTCTTGAGCATAGCTTATTATGGCAGAATAATTCCATGCACTGTATTCTGTTATCGTAATTTGTGATTTTTATACTTGTTCAGAACGAGGACAGGCGTGGTTCCTCCCTTGGCAACTAGAGCCACACATGCCGCATGGCCATCGGACACTGTTCCAGAGCCCGTGCCCTCTAGCAGAATAGTGGATGCTGAACCTTCTCGTTCAGACCAAGGTACTAATCGGTTAAATATTCTCCTTCCTTTCTTTCCGGGACAAGAGAAAGATTTTTTTACATTGTTAACTGGACGTTGAATAAGATAGCAAACCTGGTATGATGTTCTATATGTCGGATTCCTGGACTTTAGTGACCTAAGCCACTACTACTTTATATCTTGAACTGGACAATGTTATCTAGTTTCAATCTCTTAATATGTTGCATTTCTGTTCTAGTCTGTTTCAACTATTGATACAGACCATAGTGGGGCAAAACAGGATGGAACAAGAACAGGAAGAGATGGAAGAGGAAGAAAAATGGATGTCCACTCTTAATTCATCAATACCCAATTCATTCTGAAATAAAAAGCATTATAGAATTCAAAGTAGGAAGAACAAAAATCCTACTAGAATCCGACGCAGATCTCAGGGTCAATTACACTAGGCATTTGATATTTGTCCCTGGATTAGCTATGAGTACTGGCCAAGTTTATCTTGGATGCAAGTTTTGTTTTATTTATTTATTTGGTCTGGAATTTCATGCAATCTGTGTAAACTGGAAAGATCTCTGTTGTTTTGGACCGTCCATTCTTCCAAATTTTCTCTGTTTTCATTCTTCTTATTTCCAGAAATCAATATGACACTGGTGCTCATTTGACTATCAGGTGTTCACATGTTCCATAGGGGAAATGAAGCAGTCACTGCTCCAGTTAGTGATGCATTTACAACCCCAGTCAGCAGAACAAATGCGAATTCTGAGCTATCTACTAATTTTGTTTCAAATGTTGAGGAGGTTCATTTACATTCCGTTCCCAGTAGTAGAGCTAGAACTGTGTCTACTATTATGTCCAATTCAATAGAGGATACCAATACGGTCAATTCGATAGAAGGCACCAATATGGTCAATTCCGTAGAGGACACCGATATGGTTGATATTGAGCATCCACTCATTTTATCTGGTGATAGGGAAATGCCTTTCACTTACTTGGCTAGTTTGTCGGCTAAGTGGGCATCAGGGAAGGAAAAATCTCCATCAGTTCGTGGAAAAATCAAGGTAGGAAGAAAAGTTCATATTTCATGACTAGATGACTAAACACTTACTTCTTGTTCCAAAAGAAAGCAGGACATTTTTCTTGTATGTAAAAGCTGTAAGTTCATTGTTGAAGCTTAAAATTTAGTTCATCAATCCGCTGGTCAGATTAATTGTTAGATAACTAACTTGTAAGTAATACGGTCAATATATGTGCAACTTATAGACAGTATTAGATGAACGTTCAATCTCATTCCTGTTTATCTCGAGTAGCACTGCTGAGGGTCAAGGAAATCCCGTACGTGGATGATGTGATATAATTGTAACTGGAAGCATGGAGTTGCATATCTGGCTGATCTATGTATAGAATTTGATGCTCGAGTATGCTAAGCATGATTTGTTGGAAAGAATCTTTTTTGTTCCTTTTGACTAAGTGCTTGCAGCCTGCTCATATTGAATTGTGTCGAGCATAATGAATGAAAGTGAAATATGTAAATGGAATTTAATTCTCTTTATGTTACTTGCAGTGCTTTTTGACTGGTGTAAAAGGATTTCAATTCAGGCAAAGGACAACATACGATCTACATGCTTATGTTGATGACGGCAGCCTCATTTCTGAGGTCCTCATTGATCACGAGGTGAGTCAAATACCATAGAGATCATGCTTACCCCCTAGTTAAGGAGAACCGTAGCTGAACATTTATTATGCTGACTATTAGGCTGTACAGCAAGCGATTGGCCATTCTCCCAAGGATGTTACAGATGCTCTTGGTTCTTCTGATGTCAAAGTAGTGAGTGGCATGAAGGAGGCTTTGAGACAGTTCCAAATTTTCTTGGTAAATTTTGAGGTAAATTGATGGCATTAAGTATTTCCTCCCCTCCCGCTAACTTGAAAACATTATGCCTTTTCTGTATTTGTGAGTATATTTTTAGTTAATTTAAGAATCGTTATCTTGTTTCATCAAAGGGTACAATGCTGGTTGAGATGAATAGAACGTCTTCTCTGCCAGTTGTTCTTGAGATGGAGGAGGGTTGTCTGGAATCTGATGCTTGGTTGCTTTTGAGAAGACTCGA
The DNA here is from genome assembly GCF_002806865.2 of Cucurbita pepo subsp. pepo. Lineage (NCBI taxonomy): Eukaryota > Viridiplantae > Streptophyta > Magnoliopsida > Cucurbitales > Cucurbitaceae > Cucurbita > Cucurbita pepo. The sequence goes on along the minus strand of NC_036655.1, from coordinate 8,162,953 downwards.
ATGTTCGAATGCTGTTCAAACCAATGAGCATGCCCGTATAGACCCTATAGATGTGTCCCCTTAATTGAAGGGCGAGAAGAAAGGGGTCTTGAGGCCAACGGCATTTAAACTCATTTATATCACAGCCTAAATCTTGGACTGGGGAGGGGATTAAGGCAGTAAAGCTTCTTTCGAGCTGACAGAATCTTGTTGACAGTGACAAATGAAAAGAGCTTGATGGGCCGCAGATTCACATGAAATCCTATGCGATGCGGTCCGGTTGGATATAATTGCAAGCGGAATCAATGGTCTTATATATAGGTCGTCATCAGCACAGCATGGTGGAACGAAGTCATTATTTTTCCTGGAAGCTTTACTCGGCCCAGTGGTCAGAGGAGAGCCTAAACTGATCAAGATTGGTACTCTTGTTGTGGTGGTGTTCATTTTGATCTAACCTATCAGGTTACCCATGGCAAGGAGAGAATTGATAGGCAATCAACCCGTGTCGACAGGACAAGTGAGCCGTGGCAGAGCTTGTAGAGAATGCTTCAAACGCTACTACAACCAGCACGGTGACATTCGATATTTATCGATTCCTTCAAATGCTTGTCTATTTTGTGTACATGCTCAATAGAAATTGAAGTTATGAAACAGAGACGATTTTCCTGTGATTGGCACAACATATGCTTCTAATAAGTTCTGTTAGTCAGTCGATTCTAAATAAAAACATTCATTTGGCTTATGATTATTAGATGTCGGATAAACGACACAAATCATTGTGGGATATATGCTTTTACACTCTTTAAGTTTTACTCTTAAATATCAGTTGATCCGTCACATTCAGGTATCATCTTTTTTCTCTTAAAATTGTAAGGAAGATTTTTGCCGACGGTGAGTTGACCGGTTGTTGGTTCATTTGAGAGTGTGAATATAGTTTAAAAGAGTTGTTGTATAGCCGTGTGAACAGAAGCTTTATAAAACTAGGGGAAAAAAGAGTTGCTTCATATACAAATATGCCCAATACAAGTTCTTTTTTTACATAACCATACACGAAAACAAGAGACAAAAGAAGTCAAATCCACAAGGATGGTCCACCACGAAGCAACCAACTCTTCTTTACAATAGCCTTCTTCATCAAGATTCCTGCCCCCATCCTTCCTAATCCAGTTCACATAAGGACACAAGAACAGACATCTTATTAGTGCACTTGTGGAAAATGACGAAGAACTTCTTTACAAAAAGATGAGTGAAATTAGCTCACAATGGCGAGTGTAATCATAATTATGAAAGGAGAAGGGGCGCAGAAAACTCACTATAATTATGTGAATTAGTGATTCTTGGCTTTGGCATCAGCAGAATTGCTTCCCATACCACCATATTTCTTTATTTGCTGCCTCACGAATCTATCATACAAGAAAGCTGCACCTTTGAACTGTGGCAGAACCAGCCACGCCACAAATACTAATTTCACCGAATACCAAACTGGTATCCTGCAAATTTCAAGCACTCCCTCAGTTTTTTAACCTAAATATTTAAGTAACGACCAAAAACCCCATCTGATCTCTCAACCTCAGTAAATCTTGTAACTGAAAAGAAAAAAAAAAGGGGGGAAATCATCTCGAACTAGCACTGACCACTCTAATACAGGCTGAAGAACCATTTCCATGAGAGTAAGAAAGGAGTAGATGATCCAATAAGCCAACCACTGCTCATCGTCCAATTTGGATGTGCTTTCGATGGCTACCACCGACGCATAACTGTTGTTTTGCGAACGATTCAAATCAAATCGAGACAACATAGAAACACAGCATCACACGGAGAAAGAGAGAGATGAACTTACAGTGGATACAGCAACATCAAAACTGGCCTGCGGGAATCATCAACAACGAAAATTACAAACTAATTAGCCGTAAAAGACAAAACCAACATCCAAGTTAGGAGGGCGTTCCGTTTATACTCACCCGGAAAGAGTATGAAGTTGGGTGACCAACGTCCAAAATCTACTCATTTTCTACACGAAATCGGGGGCTGTTTTCTCTGTTCGGGAAGAAATAAAGGAGGAGGAGGAAAGCTAGAAGAACGAACGAACTCCGGGAATGGGAATTGTACTGGTGATTGGGCAAGAGGAAGAGGAAAGATTTTTATAAGACCTGAAAAGGACTAACACGTGGCAGCAATAGAGACAGCATCTAATTCTTCCTTCAAGGCGTGCCTGTTAATTTAGCACCGCCCTTCCATTAATTAATACGCTCAAACCTCTCTCTCTCGCGCATTAATCAATGGATTATTAACCTAAAACATTAATTAGCATAACTTATTGATATTAATGGCCTGAGCTGCCTTCCCCGTGTTTAACGCCACGGCCACGTGTTCCTTCTTTTCATGACTCTCGTAACACCTTTTGACCAAACCAAAACCAAACCAAAACCAAACCAAACCCAACCAAACCCCGGCGGTTCGCTCGTCATCCAATAAATTTATATTTACTTAAATATCTGTCTTGTTCTAGAGGCTTCGATTAGTGTCTTTTAATTTAATTTCTCTTCTTTATTTTAATTTAATCTAAACCAATTTAATTTTTAATTTTTACGGTTTGGGTTGAGTGTGAATTAAAAACCTTTGATGAATGTAATATAAATTTATAATTGGGTGGAGGGTTAGGATTTATGACATTAATTATTTTATACCAACCATCCTAAAGAATATATACGATACGATAATGTTTTTATAACATCCATCCCTTATACATTCATTCCACTCCAACAAAATTCTATACCCTACATCACCGAGCAAGCAGCATTTGGGTTTTCATCGCTGAACATCTGAGGTGGATACTCGTACCCTATAACCCTTGCCGGATAGGCGTCCACCGCCATGTGCGCCGCCGGGTACCCTATGCCGTCCATAATCGGCGCCGGATACGGATACATTTCCATGATATACCTTTGCGGGTAATAGTGATGTTCATTCTTCTTCACTTCCACCACCTTTGGGTCTTCTTCTGCAGCCGTCTCCCCATCGCCACCATCCGCGCCCCCGGGTATCTCTTCCACTTTACTTTCTTCCTCCACCTTGTTCTCACTCTTGGCACCCTCACCCTCACCCTCACCCTCACCCTCACCCTCACCCTCACCCTCACCCTCACCGGCGCTGGCTTTCTTCTCTTCTTTCACTTCTTTTGCACCATCGTCCGAATTAGTCTCCGGCGCAATTTCCGGCTCTTGCTTCACAATCGCCGCGTGTTTTCCGGTTCGGCGGTGAACATATTCAACCAGCGCCGCCGGATCGATCGCTCCTTTCACCGTGACCTGCGAGCTTTTTAGATCTGGGTCCACCGATTCAACACCTGACCCATTGATTTCCAACCACAGATTTTAGAATTAAAAATGAAAACACTCGGGAACTACTAGTGGAAAATTAGTCAAAGAATCAACATTTTTTTTTTTAAGTTATGATATATATACAACAGAAGATCCATGCCCATCTCATATCCAAATCAGATCAACTTTGAGAATATTCAATTTCCAAAGCCATAAAAACGAAAAAAACGTGAAAGAAGCAACTAAAATTGAACCTTTCATTCTGTGTATCCGTCTTTTGATTTCTTGAGCGCAAGCCTCGCAGTGCATGTGCACTTTCAACACAACCGTTACAACCTGAGGCTGCGAATTAAAAAAGTATCAAATGAAATGAAATGGAATCCAAAAGGGAAGAACACAAGAGACGCAATTAATACAAGTGTAGAATAAAACCTCTGGTTTGTTGTCCTCTGTTTTGGGCTTCTCTTCGGGTGGGGGGTTCGCAGCAGGGAGCTCGGGGACAGGGGAGATCAATTCGACCCGTCTGTGGCTTTTCCTCTGTAGCCTCCCTAAAACCTTGAGCGGATCGGCCTTCTCTCCTTTCACCACCACTTTATGAGTTCTACAATCTGTCTCCACGCTTTCAACCCCTAAAAGTAAGGAAAACAAAAGCTCAATTACTCCTCTGTTTCTGTACTGACTTGGGTAAGTGAAGAAGAGGTAAAGAAAAATATGTAACCTTCGAAGCCTTTGAGGCAGCGGCGGACCTTGCGTGCACAGCCTTCGCAGTGCATAAAAACGGTGAGGACAATGTCCTGAGGGGGTTGAGGAAGAGGCTGCTCTTTCATGCCGTCTTTTGGTTCTTCCGCTTGTTTCTTCTCCGGTGGCGGTGGGTTCTCGGTCTGGGGTTCTTTATTGTCTTGATCAGGAGCCCCATCCTCTGGTTTTGAATCCGCCGGTTTATTGTCCTCCTAATCAACAAATCCAGACAGTAAGAGAGTTAAGAACACAAAGCAAACGCAGAAACAGAAGAGAAACAGAGTCGGGTCAATTACAGACCTCTCCCATTGGAATGGATAGAGCTGGAGTTTGAGAAGAGCGGGAAGTAGTGGAAGCTCAGAGATGAGAGTGGGTTATATGAGATTGAAGAAGAGCAATGGGTTTTGGAGGAATCCAGATCCCAAACTCTATCATCATCATCGTCACCATCCTGGAGTGACGTGGCTTTTTATAAAGGCCACGTTCAGCTTCAGCGTCGATATTCACGACCCAAACTTGGATCCTTCAGCAGGGTTGTGTTGGACATTTCACCAACTTAGCCCAGCCGTACATAAAAGATGTAGCCGAATACAAATTCATGGTTAATTCAAAACTATTATACACCAAACACAGTAAAAGTAGAGGTCCCACACAGGCGTCGGTTGGGTTCCTCACCCAAATCTGGATCCAATTTTTGTAGGACTCTTGTACCCTCTAAAAAATTATGAGGATTCATTATCCAGTCAGCATCTGAATTTCAGGTCTCACACCAAACTTAACTTAACTTAATTAAGGGTTTAAAAATTGAAAAATTAAAAGAGTTTTAAAGGCTTATAAATAGAGGAACCCGAAATGTAAAAGAAAAACATTTATTGGCGTAATAAAGAATTTAGGGTTCCTCCCAGCTGCTCATCATTGCGTCATCTCTCGACCATTATTTCTTCTCCAATCTTATTACTCCTCAATCGATTCCCTTCCCACGTGGGACCGCTCTCATCCATTTTACTTTTATATTATTAATTACACATATTCAAACAAAATTAAAATTCTGACTCCTAAATTAAATATCCGCCTTTCATCTCCCTTTCTTAATTATTACTTTCCGGCTCATATTTAATATACCATTTTATTTTATTTTTTTTATTTTTTTTCAGATTTCAACCAATAAATTAAATATAATATATGTCAATTACGGTTATCTCCTTCCCCACAATAGTTGAGGTGTTTTACAATAATTAATGTAATTAACAACTTAAATAACACTCCATCTAACCATAATTACGAAGACAAAAGTGGTTCGAAGTTCAATTATGATAAAAAGGAAACGTTAATTTGAACATGATTGTGAATTGATTGTAAGAAAGTAGGTTCATGAAAATAAAAGAGGTTGATTTGAATTATATATTATAGATTAAGATGTGATGTAACCCACAGGACAAGATGGGAAATTAAATTTGGTGGATTGATGAATGAATTAATTAAATTTACCCGACACAAATTTGATTTTGCATTTATTTAAGAGAAAGGAAGGAGACAAATGCAACTAACATCTGTTTGGCTGATTAAGATGCACCAACTAAATCCACCTCTCTATCACCTCACAAATTTCTTCCATATTTTTTTTTTTTTTTTTTTTTTTTAATTATACCGAGAATATTCAAAACTCAATACTAGTTAGATTATTTCTAAATAGAAGTCCATCACACTCATGATCCAAAAAGGGAAAACGAGAGTCACGAGGCGAGCCAAGGACGGAGCAAAGTACCCAAAGGGCGGATGAAACTCTAAACAAGCTATGTGATGAAACAAAGGAGGTAGTGAGTGTTTGTAATTGAATCCTCCATGGGTTTACAGACAATGTTATTTCCCATTGTGAGGCATGATAGATAAGTTCATAGAAGGGGACGGCAAGCTTTCCCTAAAATGGGAAAGATAAACCATCAAACAGGGTGCTTTAATTAGGACCACCCCTCCAAGGTCTCCCTTTTAAAAAAATCACTTTAAATGAATACCTTCTCTTTACACGCAGACACCCATAGTGGCTATATCAAGTTTACACATCACCCTACCATTTCTAGTTTCTTTATGCATCTGGGACCCACCGCATTGATTTACGCCATGTGGCACCTTCTGATTCGCTTCAAGTACGGGTGACCGTTCTGATTATTATAAGATAATACGTAATTGATATAACGCCACGTCACGTCCCAAAGCAAAAGAAGGCCCATGTGGAATTCTGTTTCCCTTCCCAAAGAGGTCCAAGTTGTTGGCCCATGGGCCCTTCCCGAACCGGATCAAATTGGATATGGTAACCCTTTAAATTTATTTCAAGATTTCATTTTTGGGAGAAGTGGGTGACTAATTTAGGGAATAATAAAGACGGTCCAAACAAAACCATGACGACTTATATCATATCATGCTATTGTTCAGAGTCGTGATTTCTAATCGTTTGTTTAGTAACTACGCGAGTTCTTTACTTCAAACCAGAACTTGAACAAACTACATCTCCAAAACTCAAAAGATCACATACTTGTATAGTATGGCATGGGAAGAAGCAATTAAGTTCAACAAAACAGAAACTAAAGTAAGCAGAGCAGAGTGGTATGAGATAAACACACCTTTTGTTTTTTTGTACACTTGAAGTCAAGTTGGAACCAAGAGAAATGGTAATCGTTCCTCCTCGTATGCTCCGAACTCTAAACAGCGAGCTGAAAATATTAGCATAACAACCGAAGCAATGGCAAGGCAAGCTAAACCCACTTCCCACTTTCCTATTCTGCACCTATTCCCAATTTCCCTCTTCTCACCAACGCTCGCCCTCACATTTTCTTCTTCTTTCACTTGCGGAGGAGCAAATGATCCTGAAGAAGAAGAAGAGGAGGAGGAGGAGGAGGAGGCAGAGGAATAAGAGAGACCGTTTAAACAGACGGGAACTTCTTCTTCTTCTTCTTCTTCTTCTTCTTCTTCTTCTTCTTCTTTGCCCGTTTCTCTGTTACGGTTATCTTGGCTCGAATCGGATGATTGAACCGATGGAGCGACGATCTGATCCTGAACAAAACCATTCCAGTAATTCCCGTGCAACAACTCGGTATTTAGGCCATGACCCATGTCGACATCGTCGAAAGAAAGCCGTCGGCCCTTGAACTTGCCGACACCCATGGCGGCCCTTCGTTCTCTTAGAATCTCATCTTCAGCCAATTCGTTGGTTCGAATCTTCCAGGTGGATGAAGCGGAGAATGTGGCGGTTCCGTGGCGGTGGAGCGAGGAGATGAGGTCGTCTTCTTGGGGCGAATCGTTGGGGAGAGGGCGCATTGTTGGTGAGGGAGAGCGGCGGTTAGAACAAGTTTTTAAATTGGAACAACTGCCGATGAATGCGGATTTGAAGAAGAAATAATGTGTCGGGAATTGAGAGTGGGATTGATTGGAAACTGCCCACGATCAACTCCCCATCTTCTTAAATTGAGTTGGTCGTTTGAATTTTCATTTTGAGTGGCCGTTGGGATTTCATCCGCTGCGCGCCACACCTATTTACACCTTTTCCTCATTCCCACTTGAATTATATAACATCAACTTTATACTAAAAAAACACATTCCATGGAGAAATTAACCCTTTTTTTAGTTGGAAATTCTGAAAACTTTTCATTCATTATGTTTCAAGCTCATCTCCAGCCTCCCCTCATGCACCCGCTTGCTCGTGCAAGTTGTTCTCAAATAAAATGCCCAAATTTATGGGGTACTCCACAACTTTTTAGGAGTTGATTTTGGCTTGTTTCTTTTTATGTAATTAGTAAATGGTTAATGAAAAGGAAGGCAAATTGAGTTTGGGTTCATAATTGAAAAATGAAAGAATTCAACGTCCTATTTTATTTGAGAGTCCGTATTTTGGCTCTCGACCAATAAGATGTGATATTACAAAACCCAAATTAAAAAGATTTAATAATAATAGAAATTTGAGTTTAAAGAAATTTGGCAAACCATCATTAATTATTCCTTCTTTTGTCATCAAACTTTGGGGGACAAACTGATTGCAATATTCCCCTCACCTACTTTTTTTGCTCTACTTTTTTCAATTTCCTTTTTGTTTAATTATTTCAAGAAAAGCAAACAAAAAAGAAAAAGAAAAATAATAAATAACAATTTGTGGGCCGACTGATCGTGTATTGGGCTCGGCTTAAGCCCATTCATACTTTGCTTTGCAATTATTTACTTCAAAAAATGAAATATTTATTTATTAGCCTTAGTTCTTAATTAAAAAAATTAAATTTGGGTAATTAAACGAAATTTATAATTTGTCTACCAAAACATTATAATATTAACTAAAACATGCTTATATTTAATTATTAAGAGAGCACAACTAGGCATTAAAAAAATAAACACAATAGAGAATGAAGGTTTAATGGAGATTTTGGAATTTAATAGTTGGGTTAGGGTCACGTGCCTTGACTCTATTTGAATAATGATTTTAAAATTAATTAAAAAAATGCAATAAACCTATTTGTTTCTTTTGTCCTTTTTTTTTAAAACAAAAAAAAAAAAATTATAATATAATGTATTTTATTCTCTATGCTCATTAAAAAATGGCCTCCACATTTTCAACTTTTTATCTGTATCATTCCATTTAATTTCTTATTCCCCGTGACTAATAATTAAATGAAACCCACACTATTTTATTTCATTGAAAGTTACAAAGTACTTAAAAATATTTCAACTAGATTTTAGTATGATTTTGAGTGATGTAGGGTTAAACATGAAATTATTGTATGATCCTAAAAATAGGATGTTTTCATAAGATATGATTCATAAATAGGAATGTTAAGGGAAGGACAAAAGTATATAATCAATCAATCTGATTCCACCATTGCATTGCATTGCATTGTTTAAGGGAAGAAGCTGAAATGGGTCACCTGACATTGCCATTTAAACCTTCCTCTTTACTTCTTTTTTGGTGGCTGGCTGGGGTTCGCCATCTATCCATGCTTCTCGCTCTTCTTATTCTTTTTCAGCTCTCATTTTAGTTGCATTCCCCATTTTTGTTTCAGGCACTGCTAGATGCTGCTGAGCTGAGGATCGCCCGAGCCCATAAGGAGGATAAGGGGGTTTGATTTCAAGCCGCCATTAGAAGCAACTTGATAATCTGAAGGTGAATGCAAACAATTACTTAAATCTCTTAGTCTGGAAGGGTTTTGGTATATACATTTGTTTTTCCTTGCAATTTGAATCTTGCTTGGAACCCCAAAAGAGAACTGCCTGCCTTCACCACCATCCATTTGTGTATAACTTTCTTCCTTTTCCTTAGTTTGCAGAACGTTTGAAAGCAACAAATAGCTGTCTCTTTTAATATCAACCTTTCTCCAAAGAGTGGGAAGGTAAATTCAGAATAAAGTTGGCGGCTCCTTTTGGCTATTCATGGAGTTTCCTTCAATAAAAGTTCTCTCCACCTTTTTTGCAACACGCCCATTTTCTCTGAGTATACACTGAAAGGTCTTCAATCCCTACTGCTAAAATTGACATCTTGTTGACAGGTAGAACCAGTGATTCTTCTTGAGTAACCTACTACCCTAGCTTTTCATGGGGGCTTTCCCCCTTCTTTTTTGGCTTTTTATTTCTTTTTTCCCTTCCCTACGAACTTTAGTTGTTTGGTGGAATCCTTGTCAGTGAGTGAATGGTTGTAAAATAGCATCCCATTTGTTTTCTGCTGCTTTACTCTGCAACTACTCTCATCCATCGTTTTCTTAACTCTCATCTTATTTATTTTAGTCTTCTGACTTCTTCTTCTTCTCTAACCCTCCTCCAATCTACTTGGAGTAACATCTTGTTGGGACATGCAAATAACTGTCTTCAACATTCTTGTTCTTCCAATTTTTGTATTCTTGTTGTCTGTATGCTGACTAGCGGGCTCTGTTCTTGTAATTAAAACGCTCCAGTTTCTTGGGGATTCTTACTGTTTTATGTCATCCTTTCTTCAGATTTCTGTGTTCTTCAGTAGATGATTATATATAACGTATGCATAAAGTCATCAAAAGAGTGATTTGAACTCTGGAAAAGGTGTTTCTTTTTAAGTGGGAAGGAAGCGAAGAACTGAAATATTCTCTATGGACTGGAACTTGAAGACCCCATCTTGGGATTTTACTCAATTGGAGCAAGATGTATTAAAGAACCTCAATACAATAGGTGCATCCAGCAGCTTTGTTGAAGATAGAACGACTTCTGGGGATTTCTCGATTGATTTGAAACTGGGTCAAGTCAGTAATCTAGGAACAAAATATGCAGTCAATGAGCCAGGAGTGTTGAAAATGGAACCTTCCAAGAGGGCAAGAGGATCCGGGAATGGGGCTCAGCCTTTGTCATGCCTTGTTGATGGATGTGTTTCAGACCTTAACAACTACAGAGATTACCACAGGCGCCACAAGGTCTGCGAGCTCCATTCAAAGACTCCCCAGGTTACAATTGGTGGACGAAAACAAAGGTTCTGCCAGCAGTGTAGCAGGTACACTTCAAATTTATTTGCTGCTTGTTGGCTTTCTTATAGTGACCTTATTTGTCCTACACACTTTCAACCATTCTGAATTCCATCTCTAGTGGCTTAGTTTCTCAATAACAGTTCAACACTATATAGGTTCCATTCACTAGAAGAATTTGATGAAGGAAAGAGAAGCTGCAGGAAACGTCTCGATGGACACAATCGAAGGCGACGAAAGCCACAGTCGGACTCCCTATCGCGAAGTATTTTGTCTCATTACCAAGGTTACCTCTGGCATTTGCCTAATAAACTTGAAGATTTTCCTATATGCTTTTGATATGTTTTTGATATGGATCCATCTTTATGTTCTATAGAAATGCTCAATGGGGAAAAAGTTTCTTTTGTTATTGGTAAAGTATAAATTCTTCCAGTTATATCATGCCGTATTCTCTGCTTTCAGGTTCCCAACTGCTACCATTTTCTTCCTCACATGTCTATCCATCTACAATTGTTATGAACCATTCCTGGCGTGGAATTTCCAATACTGAGATAGATCCAAGGCTTCATGTTCAGCAAGAGCCAATCCACTTCCCTGATAAACACGACATCTATCTCGGAGCATCGTCGAACGATAGCATCCATAAAATTGAAAAGCAGGTTGCATTTCTGCAAAGTGACAATCCGGGATCTTCGGTTGGCCTGCCCTTTGTCAGGACCGTTGATTTTTCAGAAAATGGAGGCAGTCGGAGCAAAATGTTCTATGACAGGTTTACAACTCCAAGTCCAGGCCATGAATCGGATTGTGCTCTCTCTCTTCTGTCATCTTTGCAGACACAGTCATCCGGGATCGGTTTCAACCAAGCCGAGCAGGACCGTCATCTTATATCCTTCCTGCAGCCATTAGATGTGAGCTTAGGACATCACAACAGGTTGGAGACAGTTAGTTCAGTACTGAATGGCTGTGTGAGTAATGCTGATATGAATTGCTCAGGAATGTTTCACGCTGCATCGAATGATGGAGGGAATGAAGCTCCCCCACCATCCCTTCCCTTTCACTGGCAGTAGATTAACTTCAGTACACACAACTGATCATCTTCTTATTTAACTGCTGCCTGTCTGCTATGCTTGTGAAGCTTAACAATGGTACTTCTCTCATTTCATCTTTGGTTGCTTTATGGACTATTTTTCTTACATACTCTCTATGTCTACGCAACTCCTTATTTTTGTGTCTCTGTCACCCCCAGGCATCAGTTTTTTTTTCCTTTGAGCTCTTATTTTTGTTTGAATTCCAACTAGAAATGGGGTAAAAAAAAGGCCTTCCATTTCCATTAGAACCAAGAAGAGAAAGCTATCTTTTCTTCGTTGTCGTGGGACCATGGGAAATGAAAAGGTAAACGTCTCAATGGTTCCATAAACATCTCAATCCTTCATGGGACCATGGAAATCTTGTCTTGGTCCCTCCTAGAATTGGGTTTCGTTAAATGCTCTTTCATTTTCTGGATTCCAATTGTTCATACAGTTGCGTTAAAACAGGTGTTGATGTAATCACTTGTCTTTCTAAATGGATGTAACTTCTAGGATTGGAATGGAAGGAAAGTTTATAGAGATCAATCATGTAAATCAACAATTACTGAAAGAAAAAGAAATTATAGAACTGATCTACTTCAGCTACAGAAAAAGAAATCAACACTTTCTAGTTCCTCTTCGGCTCCACTTTTGAAGAAGCAGTGGCCTCCTCAGAGCATCCAGCAATGAAGCATGTGAAAAGATATCAACTCAGAGGCCCTGCATCTACACTGTCATCTAAAAAGGCAGTCAAGAAGGGGCATAGGTCTAGCAATACCAAAGGATCTGTTTAATGAAAGATTCAATGTAATAATAACAAGAACTAAGAATATGGTTTCAGATCCATGTTGAAGGAGAAAATGAAAGATAAATTGTAATGCTAGTACGAAGAAACAATTGAGACAATCGTCGATATTGGCACGGCTCAATCAAATTAAAAGACCCAATTCAAAGGAGATTTGATTTGATTGAACCGTTCCAACATCGACACGATACTAGAAAGCAAACCATTGATAGGATCTGTTTGTTTTCGTCACAACCTGCAGAACTTGCTTTGCTCTCTCAGGATGGCATCTTGGAGGTAGAGGAAAAGAGGAACACCATGTCTAGACAGACAGAAGTGGTTAAATATGGAGGAGATAGAGAAATTTATAAGTGGAATGAGCATAAGAAACTAGAATGGTTGGGATGTCTATATCTTTCTTTCTTTCTCTTATTATTTTTTGTCTAAAGAAAAAGTTATCTATGATCAGGTCTTCCACGACTGTAGTTGGTTGGGGCTGATGACTTTGTCACAAGTGCCATGAGGCGGCCGGTTCCTCGGCATGCTCATTGCTGAGGGCTTCCACTTTCATTTCTTACACAAGAAGACTTGACCCAAACAATCATATGTTGCCTTATACAGTGCTGTGGTGTGTGCGTGAGGCTCTTGGAAGCAAGCTTCCTCCTCACCCCCATATACTATTTTGCTTCTCATCGGTGTTACAAATACTTCAAAGCCTGGTTTGAATTAAGTGCTTAAAAAGGTATCAAACCCAATTTGAAAATACATTTGATATTAAGAAATGGAGATTAATACAACTTTCAACAACCAATATAGCAAGTCAATGACTAGAATATACACAAGCTTTCCATCGGATCTTTTTGGTGGGAATGTCATTTTCATGCATTGTTTATTAAAAGATCTGTTATTGACGTCTACCAAAACAAAAATCAACGTTCACATTGTTAGTGCTAAAACCTAATACTTTGTCGTATTTGCCTAATTTTATCTCAAACTTCATCTTCTAAATCGAAGGGGGTTCCTGCTACAAGTGGAGCTTCAGAGAGCTACTCCGTGGATAACGTGACATAATCCCATCAAACCAAGACACCATAGAAGAGATTCCGAGCATAAACTAATATAAGCAGAGAATGGGAGGAAGGAGAGTTCATCAGACATTACTTGAAACATTTACAGAGCCAAACCTCTTAATCAAGTTTGAATAATACCTGGGAACAAAACATATAGATGTGTTATATGTAAAACATACAACGGGAGATTACAAGTCATCGGTAGTTTTAAGTACCCACAAGATATCCAGGTGATAAGATGAACATTAATCTTATAATCTAAGAAATCCATTTGATCCTAACTTGAAGCCAGCAAAATCAACATGAAATGCTGGAAGTTGGTTTATCATTTGGAGAACTTTATTTTCCTCAACAAGAAAAAATGTAAAGATGAGAAGACAGGCTGCATCATACGGTTATCCCCAAGGATTTCTTGAATTTCTCGACCTCCAAATATACTGTGGAGTAAGGAAGAAACTCTGAGAAATGTTCCTTGCTTAGGTCATTAATTGCAACAGCGAGTTTAGGAATTTCCAACGTCTCCTCGTGAGTCAAAGTTCGGACAAACCTTGCTGGGTTTCCTGCCCAAAGTTCACCAGTAGGAATTCTCCTTCCTGGGGGAACCACAGACCCAGCTTCAAGAATGGAGTGGGTCTCAACTAGGGAACCTTCCATGAGGATGGAATGCTGCCCAATAATGCACTCCGGCTCGATTGTGCAGGACCGCAAAAGACTATATGCACCAATGGTGACGAATCTATCTATGGACGTCTCTGCTGGCAATCCTGGAACGACATATGAGGAAAAATTTAGACATAGTATGCACTAGAAAACATTAATATGTCACTAACTGAAAAAAGGATGTAAGCAGCCTTACAAATTTAATTTATAGCCAGGTGATAATTATTTTTTCAAAACTGATAACCGACTGATTATTGATTACCGATTACTGATTATAGTAATATATCTGTAATAAAGATTGAAAATATACATTTTAAACAGCCGAAGTTTCACATTTGGGACTGATCATATGAATAACTGAAACCAACTTAATAGATTTGGGGTCTGGCTATTATCCAATTGTAGTAGGACAAGACTGGAATTTCAGCTGTACACCCAGACTTTTAGAGACCAAGAAAATGACTTAAAAACAAGACAGAGAAGCAAATACTTGAAGACTTGAGTACTTCACCGCCAATACTGAAAAATGCAATGCTATGCACTGAAGTGTATGGATATCGTATCAATAAACAAGGGCAAACCCAGAAAATTTGTAGGCCCAACTTAGAAGTAGTATGCACTTGAACCTAAAAAAGTATAGAAGAAGCAATTTCAACTTGTGCATTTGCACTATCTCTATTCGTCAGCTCTATATCTCCCTCTTTATATCTCTTAGCCTCTCTCTGTCTCCATTTGTACTTCCTTCTTTGANTCTCTCTCTCTCTCTCTCTCTCTCTCTCTCTCTCTCTCTCTCTCTAACCCAATTCTCCAGTTCCTCCCATTCCTCTCTCTCCACCTCGCTCTGTCTCTCTCTATATGACTTGCTCTTTCTCTGCTTTCTCCTTATCAATATCCCATCGTAACTCCTACTTATATCCACTAATTGTTAAATGATGATATGATTGCTCACAATTTCACGCATAAGCAAAGATACCAATGAAGATTCAGACGGGAGCTGACACCAAATAAGCAATTTTGGAAAATCCCTGAAATCGATAGAACAACCTCCATTTTTAATGTTCATAAAAAAAATAAGAGGAAGTGAAGGATCAAAGAAAATAGTGTACATTAAGTTGATAGTGTACTTTTGAGGAAGAGGTGTTTGTTGAGATGTTGGTTAATAATTCAGGATAGAGATTGCCATCAAGTTAGAAATCTTAAAAAGCTAGCTTAGAATCATATAAGTATTTTACTAAAAAGAGAAGAATCAAGACAAAATGGTACAATGGAATACCCATTACTCCTAACCCAGAAAAGGTTATCAAAAATCAAGAAGAAAAGCTGTAGGGCACGACCTCCAATCACTCGAATCTACTGAGTCTCGAGAAACCACGATCTAAAATACTTCATTCGATTTCTTACATTAACCGGGGACAAATATGGCATCAGCTACTCAACAGAACCATAATTTCAAGAATTCGAAAACAATGTGTAGACTTAATCACTATCCCCTGGAGATGCTAGTTAAGTAAACAGGGACTGAAATTGCGAGTGTAGTATCAAGGACCCTTTTAACAATTACATTTTCAAATAACCGAGGAAAACAATCACCAAACTACCAAATTCGAGAAAAACCATTAACTGATAATGGCGGAAAAAATCACATAAAAGCATTTAAGTTGAATTGAACCTGTTGGGGAGGACCAAGCAGCATGGAGAACGCACCGCTCCTGCACATTAGAGCAAAATCCGACTGTAATCTTGTTGAGATCGCCGCGGAGAACGGAACCCGCCCAAACGGAGGCCCCGTCGCAGACGTTAACCTGTCCGGCAAGGACCACATTAGGCGCGACATAGGCATCGACAGCGATTTTAGGGAGCCACTGGCCGAGCGGAATTATTTTTCTTTGACCTCTATAATCCCACTTAACTCGATCCGGTGAAGGCGCGATCGTCTTCGACGCTTCCGTCGAGAAAGCACGGCGGATTTGATTGGTCGCAACCGCTGAGGCAATTGCCTTGCTGGAAAAGCGAGCTACAGCTGCCATTTCTAGAGGAGAAGCGAGCGTGGTCTGTGATTCAGCTGATGGCACTCGGAGAGGGCGATACAACCATCTGGCTTTGCTGTTTCAATGGGCCCAAGTGTATGGGCTTTGGACAATTATGGGCTAAATAAATGGGCCGTAAACGTAAATTGTCCTTTCGGAATTCCACCATTAAATTATATCATTCGAGAGATTATTGTTGCAAATTAATCGTTTAAGATAAAACCAATTAAATTATGGATACCATATTGGTTGACGTCTAATTAAATATGAGCATTTCAAAACCAATATAACATTCATGCGAGTAAAATAAATTCTAAATAATCTAAAACAAAATTTAAGTGACATAAAATAGCTTTAGGATTGATTTTAAGTTTAAAATGATTAAATCATTGTTTATATTTCCAAAAAAAAATTAATAATTCAAAATAAATTTTAATGGGTGCAAAAATAATGTTTGAATACAATCATTAAATTAAATTAAATTGATTTCCCTTTCGATTTGTGGGGTTAATTAGCATAAAATCAAATAATTATCTAGTTTCTTCTATTTTAATAATTATCCATTAAACACCGCCCCAATTTTTTATATTTTTTTATAGTGAAATGACACGCAACCTTTATCAAAATACTGAATTTTCCTTGAAAAGAGAAAGGTCTAAAACTAATTTNAAAAAAAAAAAAAAAAAAAAAAAAAAAAAAAAACCCTAAATTTAGGAGAAGTCGCAAATGTCGGGTCGGGCCGAATTCTAATCGGGTCCACCGACGGGAACTGTCGCCGACCAGAAATGGTGGCCGACAGGGAGATAAAACAGTAAAAGAAGCCATGGGATCGTATCTCGGATCTCATACTTTTGCTTCAAATCGTACTGCGGTTGGCATTACTTCCCCACCCCCCGAATCAAAATCCAACAGCTAACCAGTGAATTTAAGGATCGCGTTTGGAAAGCAAACCAAATTTACACTCTTTACCGTAATCGCTGAAACTCCAATGATACAGTAATAGCACAAGTCTCACAACAATAATCCGTAAAATGGAGAAGTTAAGAAAGAAACACAGTAATAGCGACATAAATTTAAGCGTAGAGATGAAATGGAAAACAGAGATTTAGCCAGTGTAGACGTGGACGCCGATGGCGACGAGGAAGATGGTGATGAGGCCGAAGTAGATGATGGCGTGGACTAAAATGGAAGCACCGCTTGTCTGCATGTTCCCAAACTCAACCACCCTTCCTCTGGCTGGGATCTGAAACAGCAGCCCCGGACTGAGGAGCACGAACAGCACCACCGCTATAATCACCGGCCCCCAATCTGCCATTGGATGGATGTGTTTTCAACTTTTCGCCTGCAGAAGCACAGAAAAAGGAGTTGTGAGTTTTGGCGATGGGGACGGGGCTGGGAGGATGGAAGATATGAGTGTTAGACGAACACGACTCTCCACAATGGAAGATATGGCTTTCCTTTGGGCTTCCCCAAAAGGCCTCATTCCAATGGAGTTAGCATTCCTCACTTATAAACCCATGATCATTCCCTAAATTAGTCGATGTGGGACTTCCATCATCCTCCCCTTAATCGAGGCTCGACTCCTTTGGAGTCTTAGTCATTTTTGACTGCCTTCGAGGAGGGGCTTGACTCCTTTTCTTTAGGAGTTCTTTGTTCGATATTTGAGGATTTACCAATTTATTGGCACGACTAAGTTTAGGGCATGGCTCTGATACCATGTTAGACGAACACGACTCTCCACAATGGTATGATATTATCCACTTTGAGCATAAGCTCTCATGGCTTTCCTTTGGGCTTCCCGAAAAGGCCTCATTCCAATGGAGTTAGCATTCCTCACTTATAAACCCATGATCATTCCCTAAATTAGTCGATGTGGGACTTCCATCATCCAACAATGAGAAGGCGAAGCAATGGCGTGGGGGTTTTCAAACTTGGAAGCGGGACAGTGATTCGACAACTGCGTCGATCTTGATGCTTCACGTGGACGGATGAGGCAGTGCCATTTTTGGGTTTTCTTTAATTTAATTTTTCACCCATCGTCAGATCAAAAACTTTATTGAACTAACGCGGCTTACGGTTACATACAACTTTCCAGCACAGACACCTTTTGATGCTTCGTACATCTTCAACGTTCTTTTCAATGCCAAATGCTGTGTTGGGGGATGCATTGCTCTCCTGGTTCCCTTTAAATTTATCCATTTTTCATTATTTAACCTAACTCAATCCATAAAAAAATCTACCTAATATAATGTATTTGATCACTCGAGTTGTCCCCTTGTTACGACCGCATAATATAGAGATTATTAAGAGAGTGCCAATTCGGATATTGAACTTGTCTCGACCCAAATAAGTATATCCTCAAACTAATATAATTAAATGAGTCTAGTAGAACTATATGAGTACCTTATAAGTAGGATTATAGGATTTCTTACCCCTCTTTAATATTTTGTTTGAGTTTGACTATTTTGTAATGAATGCAGGTACGTTTTTTAGTTTGACTATTTTGTAATTAATGAATGTACGTTTTTTATTTTTTTTACAATATCATGTGTTGTTCGTGATTAAAGTTTCTTCAAAAGCAAATAATTGCCGCGAAAAATTTCATCAAGATAGTAATTAAAAGTTGGTTTGCTCGATTTCCTAACGTAAACCTCTCTTATGGTTAGAGATGTTCATTTTATCTGTGTAGCTGGGGCTTTTGGGGGACTCGCCCCAAGGCTCGAATGGGGAGGGGATTCCTCTAAACATTTTTTTTCCGCTAGATAAATGGGGCCGTAGATGGTATTATATTTCCCGTCTTCACCTCAACCCAATTTTTAGTCTCACCCAATTTTATATAAATATATTTTCACACGCATGTTCAAAATATTTACATTAAATAAATTAGTTAATTTCAGAGTTTAATATTGTAGTTTTTTCGTTTTAATATTAAATACTATATTATAATATTAAAATTTTAAATTTTAAAAATTATGTTATACAATATTTGTTTAATTATATCTTTTAATTTATTGTGATTTTTTTTAATAAAAAATTGGTTGAGATTTGAAAACTTCCAAAATAAATATGAAAATTTGGTTAAATTAGGAATGAAATAGATGATGGGGAGAGTGGAGGACTGAATTCCACGGGTTAGAAGTGGAGGACCAATTTTTAAAAGAATCATTATTAAATAAAGCCCGAAAATAAATTTAAAAAAAGTAAATGGAAACTGGAGAAAATAATTATAAAATTGAGGTTGGATTTAAAAGTTTATGATGTTAAGTATCAATGCAATTAAACTAATTTATTCTACACAAATTAATTTCTGAATTTTATAAATGGATAAATTAATTAAATAAATCACTAAAATAAACTTAATTTAACTATAATTATCATATACTATATTATATTTTTTAAAGTTAAAATTTAAAAGTTAAATCTCTTTGTACGTGCACTAAAAAATGATTAAATAAATTGGGAAAATAGTAACTTGAAAATGAATTTCTTTATTTAGCGCCAAACGGAAGCATTCCTCGGAAATATTACCGAGTTGTTGCGGTTAGTTTCGCTTACGTGGACGATTCCAATTGGTCCACTCTCCCCATCCTCTTACAAAAATTCGATTCGTCCCATTTATTATGGTCTCTCCTCTTCCTTCCCTCTCTCTTTTCGCTCTCTTTCTTGTTCGTTCGACGGTCGGTAGTTTCTCCCGGATAATCTTTTAACTTTCCGATTAGATTACCGACCGTTAGTCCTCTATTTCTCTTTGAATCTTCGAAGTTTTTCGATTGATTTTCGCTATTAACCCCATTTCTCCATTCAGTTTTGGCGCTTCAGCTCCCGATTTAGTTGCTGGCGCGATTGGGTATAACTCTTAATTTTTTGAACGATCACTTTCTGAGGGCGGAAAATTGCTGTTCACGATTTTCTAGGGGGAAAAAAAGGGACGATTCGACGTTGAAGAAGAAGCGACACCTTTCAGGTTTCTGGATTTTCTTTTTGTTCCGTTATTTCGATTCTATGCTTCAAAAACTGGGAGTTGTTCATTAGAATTGAATCTTAATTGCTCGCTGTTCTTTAGCGTCTAAATTGGATCATGTTTCGTTTCTCATATTCATTTCTTTTAATTGACGTTGAACGAGTTTCTGTTGCAACGTTTTCAAGGTCTTATCTGAGATTGTGAAAACCATCGGAAGAAATGACTAGTCAAGGCGGTTCTACTAGGAGAAGTATGTCCTTGACGAACATATCATTTCACGGAAGGAAGAAAATCAATGAGAACGGAAGCTCGGATACACCGAGGAAGTCTCTTTCAGCCTCTCGTTCATTGTAAATCGCTATTTTTTAAATCCTATTTTATAGATGCTCTCATTTATCCCGATTTGTTATGCCTACGCATGTACCTTAATTGGCATATTATTATTTTTGAATCATATTGCACGTTTTTAGATTTTTCTTTGAATGTTTCAAAGCCGAAAGTTGAAATTTGATGTAGTTACGTTTTCTCACTCAGATCATCATTTAAAATCCTTCAAAGAATCGTAGGAACCTTCAGAACAACCCCTCCCAAGCTTTTGGTGTGAGATTGCAAAATTTAGCAGCTCATCTCATCAAGAATCTGTTTGGGCAAAATGGAATTTACATTCTACATGAAAACTGAAGTATCAATATTTCATTGCGTAACATTTTAACGGATTAGCAACTGCATTTGAACGTTAGTACTCTGCTATATCACGTGGTTGCATCATGTAGGAATTGTGTATTTTTTTCTTATTTTATCGTGCAACTTTTTGAGGGATTAATTAATATAATTGAATGGGATTACTTTGCTGTACCTGTCCTGGACCTGTTACAAATTATAGGATAATTGTTGGATACAGTAATTAAATTGGTGAAGTCAAGATATATTAACCTGATTTTCCATTCTCCATTTACATTTGAAAAAGACAACTCAATGGTGAGCGTACGGTGAAACGATTGCGGCTGTCAAGAGCACTGACAGTTCCTGAAAGCACTACCATCTACGAGGCTTGTCGTCGGATGGTTGCTCGTAGAGTTGATGCTTTGTTACTGACTGATTCAAATGCTTTACTTTGCGGTATCCTCACTGACAAGGTTTAACATTGGCTTTCCTTTAGCCTTAAGGGTAACTGTATCCTTGCAACTCAAAAAAAAAGAAAAAAAACTAATATATTCATTTTTCCTTTTGATGGAAGGATATAGCAACGAGGGTAATTGCTTGTGGAGTTAATATTGAAGAAACACCAGTGTCCAAAGTTATGACGAGGAATCCAGTCTTTGTTCTTTCTGACACCCTAGCCGTGGAAGCCCTCCAGAAGATGGTTCAAGGTTCGTATGATTCTGAGAAGCACATTGACATTTTAATGTGCCGTGCTGTTTGGTACTTGGTAGTGATTCTTGCTATGTCGGTCTGATATTTGTGTCTACAGGAAAATTTAGACATTTGCCTGTAGTTGAGAATGGGGAGGTCATTGCATTACTTGATATTGCGAAATGTTTATATGATGCTATTGCACGAATGGAAAGAGCAGCTGAAAAGGGAAAGGCCATTGCAGCAGCAGTTGAAGGTGTTGAAAAAAGTTGGGGAGCCTCTGTTTCTGGTCTGTGGATTATCATCTCCTAGGATATTAATACCTTCCAAAAACAACTCTAAATTGTGCTATTATTGATATACAGGTCCTAATACTTTTATCGAGACACTTCGAGACCGTATGTTCAGACCATCTCTGTCTACGGTACTCCCTGAGAATTTAAAGTAGGTAATACTTTTCTTGGTGAAAAATATTTGGTTTTTAATATCATCTGCATCGCGTCTTTTATTGACGTTTCATTTTCCAGGATTGTTACAGTTCCACCAACAGAAACAGTTTTGATGGCAACAAAAAAGATGCTTGAACTTAGAGTGAGTTCTGCAGTCGTGACAGTTGATAACAAACCACAAGGAATTCTCACGTGGGTACCATCATAATTCTTCTTCATTTAGGATTTTATAATTAGATACAATTTCACGTGTCCTGATATTTTGTCTTTTACAGGTCAAAGGATATTTTGATGCGATTAATAGCGCAAAATCTTCCACCAGAATCCACACTTGTAGAGAAGGTAACTTCTTTCAGCTAGCATGGAGTACAAAGGAGTGTATCGCCTCCCCTCCTGTCAGTACAGTTCTACTGGTTAAATTGAAAGGGGGTGCTGGTTTAGATTGGGGTTGGGGCGGAGATAAATACAACAGAAATTGCAAGATGAATAGATATAAGAGATACATTACTCTGTATCCTGTAAATTTTGTTTTATTCTCGTTGATTATGCCACATTTGTATTCTTCAGAACTGAATATCACCTCTCTCCGTTTCATGTTAAAGGTCATGACTCCACATCCTGAATGTGCGTCAATTGATACTCCGATAGTTGATGCTCTGCACACTATGCATGATGGAAAGTTCTTGCATCTTCCAGTGATAGACAGAGGTAACGTTTATGTAGTTCTTAATCCTAAGAACAAGAAAAGGTTTCATCTGTGAGCTTAAGCCTATCGTCTTTACTTCTGATACTAACGGTTAATTGGCTGCAGATGGAAACGTTGTTGCTGTAGCTGATGTAATACATATCACCCATGCTGCCGTGGCCACGGTGAGTTCATTAACTTTTGGAACCTTTTGTTTGTTAGTATCGTTGATCTTATTTCTTGATATTGCAAAAGTAAGTGTTAGAACACGATGATATAAAAGATAGACTATGGTCGAGCTATATCACTTTCAAATGGCTATTAAGATGCTCCTGGAAGTGTCGTGTCCAAATTCTTAATCACGTTTTCCATGATAAGATTTGGAATTTGAAATTAACAGTGTTGTTATTTTCCCAAGAGAAAAATGATCTACGAGTGAGCAGTGTCGTTTGAATTGTCAAGTTGGTATGGAGAAATATTAGACCTTTTGATGTTCTTTGAAAAGTTTTCTATATTATGTAGCAATAAGACTTGCTCTCATACATGCGGAAATTCAATGCCTTTCCATACATTATTTTTGTATTTAAATAGTCTTATTTTTGTTACTCCTTTATTGTTTGTTGTCTTCATGTTTAAGCGTCGTTAACTAATATCATCAAGATTCCCCCTCCAGTTTTCTTATGTTCTGCGCCAGCTCTAGCAAGTAACCCGCAATCTCCTCTTCCAGTTCGAAATCTTTGAAGCATGAGGGCTACGTTTTTCACTTCCTGAATTTTTTGATTTACAGCCTCAAGGGCTAGATAAATTGGTTGATATTATAGGCTCGAGGATTTAACCTAGTAGTCTAGTGTTAAGACCCTGTCGGCCATCTACTTGGGATTCAACCTAGTGAACACTGATGGGGTGGGGATTTTTAGGGATGAAAAACAAAACAATTGTTGACTCGTTTAAAGTCTATGAACTAATGAGCCTCTGGCAGGGAGAAGAAATATTTTAAAATTTTAAAATTAATATAGAATATTTTGGCCGGGCTTTGAACAATGTATTTAAATTGCTTGGAGCTTTATAATCTATGATTGTGAAGATTTATGTGACTTCGGCATTCCTTCGTGATTAGGTTGGAAATGCATCTGGAATTGGCAATGAGGCTGCAAGTTCTATGATGCAGAAGTTTTGGGATTCTGCCATGGCCTTATCGCCAATTGAGGATGAAGATGAATTGCGTAGGTTGTGATTGTCAAATAGTTATTACCTTATATTTTTGTAGTTAAAGTTATTTATTTATCTCACACGTTCGTGTGACATTTCAGTGAAAGTTCAATGAGATTGGCTTCTGAGGAAACGGATTTTGTTAGACCTCTTCCCTTTCCATCATCTGGAATGTCAAATACTTTTTCTTTTAAACTCGAAGATAGGAAAGGCCGCATGCATCGATTTTCTTGTGGTATGTTTCTTGTTCTATTTTCGTTATCTGTCAAATAAGGTAAGATTATTTGTATTTTTAGTAGTAAACTTTGATTGGTAAGACAGCTATGGATGGCTGAAAAATTGGAAGCAAAGCTTGTTCCCTTTTTTCCTTCGCATCTTCCTAGCGAGCTTTTCCAAGTTCGTAGTTAATTTCGACCTTAATATCCGTTTAAGTTGGCCTGACTGGATTTCTTTGTTGTTCTATCCGAGAGAAGAAACTCGGAATTTAACAGATGTTATAACAGCAATTCTTCAGAGAGTTGGCAATGATATTGACCGCAACCAAGTGCCTCAGATTTTGGTACTCACTCGGACCAATATTTCCAATCTCTTTATTTGGCTTGACAATTTCGAGTTTCCATTATATAAATTGCAACTTATTGATAGCCCACATTTTGTAGTATGAAGATGAAGACCGCGATAAGGTTGTTCTAGCAACAGACGGTGATCTTGCAGCAGCTGTAGAACACGCAAGGTTGGCCGGGTGGAAGGTACCGCATTGGATCATTATTTGTGAATGACGATTTATGCTTGAAAACAAATGGTTAAACTGAAGTAAAGGACATGGTGGTTTTGCGCAGTGTCTGAGATTGCATTTAGAATATCCAGGTAGTCACGCTCGCAAACGGGGTTCTGGTGCGGGAATTATGGATTATGCTCAAAGAGACGCATGGGCGTCGGCGTACAGTGCAGTTGCAGCTGGAGCCGCCCTTGTTGCGGGGTTAGGCGTGTTAGCATACATGAGAAGATCTGGTAATTAAATAATAAAATTCACACATTCTTTTCAATAATTTTGGCCCGAGTAACCTCCGAAATTTGAGCCCTTATTGGGAACAGTCGGAAGAGCCTCGGTGCTTGTGCTTATAATTTTTTGGTTGAAAAGGTCATATTTTTTTATGAAGAAAAGTTGTTTAAGTTATGGGATTGTTGATTTTGTGCATGAAAGAAATGCCATTCCATTTACACCCGTGAGAGTTGACGAGATGTGGTTCATGTGTCTGAAGGTTTTGCAGCTCCATGAATTCGTGGAGATCTCGAGTATAAGTCAACT
This sequence comes from Cucurbita pepo subsp. pepo, assembly GCF_002806865.2. Classification (NCBI taxonomy): domain Eukaryota; kingdom Viridiplantae; phylum Streptophyta; class Magnoliopsida; order Cucurbitales; family Cucurbitaceae; genus Cucurbita; species Cucurbita pepo. The sequence goes on along the minus strand of NC_036655.1, from coordinate 8,137,884 downwards.
TTCTACACTCCTCCATACATAAATATTCTCTTAGCTCTCATCTGCTTGCTTGATTTTCTATATGATTGTTGGTCGATGTGAATATATACCACTTCGGGCCAATGCGGAAGAACATGATCGCCTTTTATTTTCTTTTACCGTCCTGGATAAGACTACTTTTGGGGATGGGATCGTCACTTACTTTTACCAAGTGGTGGCTCAAGCTCAAGCCTCCAGTTCGGTATTGTAATGATTTTTTAATCCATTTTGAAGTTCTTTCTCCTAAAACTTTTAGCAATAAGCAGATTATTATATAGTACATTGAATACTTGTAATGTTCTTTAATTTTCTATTCATAAGTTTAAATTATATATACAAAACCAATGAAAGATGTGTCATCCGGGGAAGGGAAGGTTTCACGGGGTAGTCTCTGGTTGTCACGCGTTAATAATAATAATAATAATAATAATGTTTTTTTTTTTTAAATAAAAACAAATTACAATAATGGCTGAAGTTGAAATACTTTGAGAGCGAGATTTTTTATATGAAATTAAAAATCCCACAAATGCATGTTATCATTGATTCCAAGCCAAACACAGTCCGTGAACGCCTTGACCTTCTTCTCTTCTCCCTCTTAATTTATTTTCAAACACAATCTTATCATACAACCAATAAATGAAATCAATTAAAAAAAAATTTAATCAACATCTTGGTAAAATAAGAGCAACAACATTTAATCGGAGTTAAAAGATTGCAGAGAAGGAAGGAAGGATAAACAATGGCAGAGACCCAATTTTCAAGCTTTTTTTCGCTTTTATTGTATTCTTTACTTTTAAATTGCACTGTTTTTGAAACACGCAACGCCAGAAACTTCTTCTGCTTCTCTCTCTCTCTCTCTTTCTTTCTCTCTGCGTATAAAGCAAAATCCACTCTTAGCTACTCTCTCTTTCTCTCTCTCTTAGTCACGACCAGGGGATATTGCCTTTTTAAAGTGGCATTTCTCTGTAACATTCTCATCCACAATCCATTTTCCCCATTTTTAAGCGCTCTTTTGGGTTGTTGGAGTAAGTTTGGCGGAGTTATCTTCTGTTTTCCCTTCCCTCTGCTCCCAGTGATAGCAATGAGAGGACGGCGAAGCAAAGTCACACTTCACTTGCCTTTCATTTTCTTTCTTCTTCTCACTCTCTCATGGATTCCTCAACGCACTTTCCAGCAGCAACCCATCAAAACCGTGGTGGTTTTGGTGATGGAGAATCGTTCCTTCGATCATATGATTGGATGGATGAAGAAATACATCGACCCACGAATCAATGGCGTCACTGGGGACGAATGCAACCCTGTTTCAACCAAGAATCCCAACCCTGAAACCATTTGCTTCTCTGATGACGCTGAGTTTGTAGATCCGGATCCGGGCCATTCATTTGAGGACGTGTTGCAGCAGGTATTTGGCTCTAATTCCATTCCTTCCATGTCTGGCTTTGTGGAACAGGCTCTCTCAATGTCATCAAACCTCTCTGAAACTGTTATGAAAGGCTTCAAACCTGAAGCTGTGCCCATTTATGGAGCTTTGGTTCGTGAGTTTGCTGTGTTTGATAGGTGGTTCTCTTCAATTCCTGGCCCAACTCAACCCAATAGGCTGTTTGTTTATTCTGCAACTTCTCACGGTTCAACAAGCCATGTGAAGAAGCAATTAGCTCTCGGGTATCCCCAGAAAACTATTTTCGATTCACTACATGAGAATGGCCTCGACTTCGGAGTTTACTTCCAGAACATACCCACTACCCTGTTTTACAGAAACTTGAGGAAATTGAAGTACATTTTCAAGTTTCATCCCTACGATTTGCAGTTCAAAAAGGATGCTAGAAATGGGAAGCTTCCCAGCTTAACTGTGATTGAGCCACGGTACTTTGATCTTGTGGGAATGCCTGCAAATGATGACCACCCATCCCATGATGTTGCAAATGGGCAAAAGCTGGTGAAAGAGGTTTACGAGACTCTGAGGGCTAGCCCACAGTGGAACCAAACCCTTCTGATAATCACTTACGATGAGCACGGTGGATTTTTTGACCATGTCAAGACTCCTTTCGTCAATGTCCCTAATCCTGATGGAAACACAGGCCCTGCTCCCTATTTCTTCAAGTTCGATCGGCTTGGAGTCCGTGTGCCTACAATTATGGTTTCGCCTTGGATTAAGAAAGGGACTGGTAAGCCAAGTTCTTCTCACCCCTTAATTTTCTACACTGAATCAACAACCCTAATAACATGAAATTGAACCTTATAGTTCTACTCATCTCTCAACAAAAGCAAAGGACTCTCACATGGGTCTGGTCGGTGTTTTTTCTCCTCGCATGGTTTACAGTCATCCCAGGCTGGCTACTTGGGAAGCCAGTGCCAGGTCGGTGGTGGGAATCCTGAGGCTCCCTCTGGCCAAAGAGTTGGTTGGAATTGGGATCCACGCCAGTTGGAGCTGTTGGGATGAAGATGGTATAGGAACTTAATTAGTGACTGGAAAGAAGGGTGATGCTTGTTTTAGAGTCTGCATCATCAAAATGACTTTAGCACATACAAATAGTTGACTGTTTGGCTATTTCTTCTGGGGTGTGTTTATAGCTCTAACTTTCTGTTTGTTTTGCAGTTATAAGCAGTCCCAAGGGTCCTACTCCAAACTCTGAGTTTGAGCATTCCTCAATTCCTGCTACCATAAAGAAAATATTCAATCTCTCCTCTAACTTCCTGACTCACAGAGATGCATGGGCTGGGACATTTGAGGACATTGTTGGCCAGTTAACCTCGCCACGAACAGACTGCCCAGGTATCATCAATCTATACCGGTTGCGACACATCGACGTTCTCCCAATTGTATACAGAGTTAATCTTCTGTTCAGGTGTAAGATTTCTGAATTCATATTTCGTTAATCTCCCTAACACTTGTTGCAGTAACCTTGCCCGAAGTGACACCGTTGAGGAAAACAGAAGCTAACGAAAACAGTAGACTTTCCGAGTTTCAGAGCGAGGTTGTACAGTTAGCTGCTGTTCTAAATGGTGATCATTTCCTAAGCAGCTTCCCTAATGAAATAAGCGAGAAGATGACGGTTAAAGAAGCACATGACTACACTAGAGGAGCTGTTTCGAGGTTCATCAGAGCAAGCAAAGAGGCAATCAAGTTGGGTGCAGATGAATCTGCCATTGTGGATATGAGATCTTCCCTTACTACAAGATCCTCAATGCACAACTGAATGCATTCTTCTTCGATGGTATAAAACCCCTACACGGCCACAAATTCTTATTCCAGACGAGCTAGATTTTAGAACTTGCGAACAAGTGTAACTATGTTTCATACGCTGATACCATATGGTTGTTTTTGTGTGTTCATCCAAGTGTGTTAAGAGTGTTTAATGGGTTTCTGTAGATGATTTCTAAGAAAAACTAAGGTAATCACGACACACGAGCATCGTTCATTGAAATAGTAAACAAATTTTCTTATATAAGGATTCTTCTGCTTCATGGAAATATTGAACCTTTTATTCCTGGTACTTGATTTATCAGAGCCTTAAGTTATATTAACAATCTAGTGCCAATGGCAAATTTATAATCCCAGTTTCATTGAAGAGATTATATAAAGAAACGTTCTAATAACAACTCATGTTATAAAGCAACAGAGCACGACATTTTCAAATTACGACAGCTAGATTAGTGAGGAGACTCAAGGCTAGATATGTTTTTCATACAGAACAAGGACTTTGCCATGTAGATACATCAGCAACAAGTTCTCGTAGTTGATCTATCAGAAGCTTTATATGCAAGTTCTTAACCATGAGTTCCTGCAAACACACCGCAGATAGGACCCTTATAATAGCAGTTGAAAGAAAAAGAAGATGTCATTTCTAGGAAGAAGCATATTACCTATAATATCCATGACATATCCTCCATAACGTTATTAGTTTCAATATTTGATTTTCTCATTGTCTATTTAGTTTCAAAATCTTTCCTTAGATTAATTCTGATATACAACAAACAATAAGACAAACAGAACTGTTGTCTTGAAATCTATAAGACCTTCTCAGTTTCATCAATATTTGTACATATTTTAGTAAATTTTACTGTATATTTACCTCCGAAGTCTTATATAAGTAAATTATTTCCAGATATATTTGGTTCCCAAACGAAATCTTTGCCAGAAAATTCTAAGTGGTTGTAATCCTAAGTGTCTTGAAGAAAAAATAAATTACTGACATGAATTTACAAGCTGAAGATACAATAGAATACCTTTCTGAGATTAGAGAGGTGTTGTTCCAACTTATCAATTTCAGATTGGTCTGCAGGCGATGCATGACCGCTTGTACCCGATTCATGTGCTTTTGCCTATCAATAAACCATGAAACTCTGATTTAAGTCGCTTAATCGGCATAAGTGAACAACAAGTCAATGCAGTTTAGCAATCTATCAAATTCATAGACATGGATTAAGTCCACGCATCTATCAGCAGTGGTGAAAATGAAAACCAGGTCGAATGTAGTATCTGCAATCTATCAAATTCAGGAAGAATTTTAGGCACTCGGCGGAAATTGAATACAAAAATTCCATGTTCTCCACAAAGCATTTTGTAACATGGGGGAACCAAATATCTTCGAATCAATCTCGAATTTTGCCAAATGAGAAATGAAATGAGAAATGAGAAACGCTGGCTGACGAACAAAGACGAATAAGAGGAAGATCAGTCAGTAATTTACCTTCTGAGAATTGGGAATTGCAGCAAGAATAGCACGAAGTGCAAGTACTGAATTCTTGTAGCGAACACGGGCCTCCTCAAGGGCTCCCCCACTACCGCTGCCTCCGCCACTGCTGGTGTCGGTGTGATGGTTTGTGCTTTCCGAACTTGCATCGCCGTTTACAACTCCATTAGTGGAATGCGAAGATGGAGCATTTGGGCTGGCAATTGTTAAACCAGAAGTAGTCGTTGTTGCCGTTGAAGAAGTGGTGGACCATAATGTGGGATTGCAGAGCTCGTCGTTCATGGAGTATAGGATCTGGAATGCGGATTCTATCGTTTCCTCAAGATGCTTGATGCCCTCCATTGCAAGCTCTTGAGTTGTCTGGGGAAGAGACAAAACATTAGTGGGTTTCTCTTCCATCAAATTTTTCCAGAACAAGAAAAACAGATGCTTTTGTGCTGCTACGCCAACCGAAAATCCACCGAATTCGTTAAGAGAGCCTTCGGAATCAACCAAAATCCCAATTCCAACTTTCAATCACACTTCTGATGTTCACATGAAACCCTAACCCTCATCGGTAAATTGAAATCGAGAAGGCCAAAAAAAAGAAATAAATAAATGAAACAAATGAAATTAAAAATAATCGTCGACAGCAGGGTTCGAACCTGCGCGGGCGAAGCCCAACAGATTTCAAGTCTGTCTCCTTAACCACTCGGACATATCGACTTATTGGAAAGATTGTGATTAGTTACTAAAAAATTATTAGATTTCAAGTCTAGCAAAAAGTCTACCAAAATTGTGACAGAATGGTGCTTTCTTGGTAGTTTCTCACATAATAACGCCTTGAATTGAAAGTTTATTTCTTCATTGACTCATACCTATAGTTGCTTATTGTTTCTACGGAGCCTAGATTTACTCATACTTTTTTCTATTCAACGTCATAACGGTTTATCCGTGAGATCTCACGTCCGTTGGAGAGGGGACAAACCATTCCTTATAAGGATGTGACAGCGATATGTAACGGGTAAAAGCGGACAATATTTGCTAACGGTGGACTTAGGTTGTTACAAATAGTATAAGAGTAAGACACCAGGCGGTGTGTCAACGAGGACGTTGGGTTCCTAAGGAGCATAAATTGTGAGATCCCACATCAATTAATTGAAGAAAGAGTACGAATCATTTCTTATAAGTGTGTAGAAACCTCTCCCTAATTGATGCATTTTAAAAACGATGAGTTTTTTTTGAGAGTTTTGCTTTACAGTTGTAAGTGGATGTCATCTAATCCAGTTTACTGCTTGCAACTCTTTATTGACACAGAATTCTCAAAGCCTCTGATAAGTTAGCTCATTTGATGGTTCAAGTTTCTTGTTATCCACAGCCTTTGCCTCGTCCTGCAGTTTCTATGATGAGATTCCTCTCGCCTCAAGACTTCACCAATGTAAATGAAACTGATGAAGATCTTATTGAATTTCTAACCATTCTTGAAACTGTCATCTTTATTGGTAGCTTAGACACAATGATTGTATGCAACTGAAGGACAAGACAAGGATTCAGAACACCATTGTTCACTCAAATGTTTGGGCAATTTTAAGATGCATGTACACACAAAAAGGGTGTTAAGGCAGCTTCTTTAATTTCATTGTAAGCGACAGTTTTCTCTTTGATGGCAATGTAACATAAATGCAGACAATATCTGTTCCAAGGGCAGCAGCTATATATGGGCATATCAATGAATGCCTGCTGTGGCCTTGCTCCTAATAAGCCTTCTTTTCTGTACTCTTTCTTAACTTGGCATTTCCTAAACTGCACAATCCTCTTGCATGGGGGGAAGTATCCAATGTCTGAAACGTGGTACTGACCTCTGCATTGATACTGTCTACGGCTGCCTTTTGGCACCCAAATTTCAGCTCACAACCATCTCAGAGCACCAACGACACAACTAAATGGAACCTCCAAAATTACATCATTGTTTATGGATAATAGAGTTTGAACAGAAGCTATTTGGCTCTGAAGGGAAAGAAACGGCTTCAAAGTAGTTCATCTTCACATTGCATATCTATGCTTAATCGGAAATAATCCATCTGGAGTTTATGTATTGAAGCGTTTATTATTTTCGTAAAGTAAAACTGAATGCGTCAAAAGTAATAAGCCAACTTAGTCTAGGAACCACTCTTCTTGTAAATACAATTTGGTTGTGTGTGTGTGTGTCTGTGTGAAGATGTTGGCATTTATTTGGGACTCATTTAAATTTTTAACTGAATTTGTCTATATTTATGCAAAAAGCATGAAATATTGCAACCCCAATAACCAGAGTTAAAGAAAAATAACCGTAGTTAGGGTATTAACCGCATGTGAAAAATAGTTAGGTCAATTTTATAAGCATTAGCAAAAAAATATTTAAAAGACTAGGAAAATTACTAGGAAAATTACTGGGAAAACTGAGTTGCTATATATATTAGCCATGCAAATACCCAATTTTCTGCAGGCTGGGGAAATATTTTCACTTGGTGCCATCTGAATTGGGATTTATTTTCCCTTTTTTTTTCCACATTCAAAGCGGGGTGGCAGACAGTTTTCATCGACAAAATTGTTATCCAGATTCTTCAATGCTTTCCGGCGATTCACATCTCACAAAAGGGATTTGCCGTACGTTATAATCTTTCCTTACATACCTTCGCTTTCTGCCATTTCAGGAATATGATCCGTCGCCATTGTTATTAGATTCTACTTCAATCGGATAGAAAAATGTAGGGTTTTTGCCAGGGTTACTGAAAATCGGTATATATGAAACTCTCTGATACCGTAACCAACTGCCCAAACTTTTCTTCGATTGATTTTGTTTCGTTATTGTTTCCCGTGGAGGGGGGGAGGTTCGAATGTGAAAAGGGCTTTCTCTATCTTTCTTAATTTCATTCTCTCTAACGCTCCTTCTTGTTGTTCAGCATATGTGGAAGTGTATGGGAATGAGACTGTGCCTCTAATAGGATAATGATTAGTTTCTTCCTGATAAAATGAGATCAGGGTGATCAATGAACCAGCTGCCTTTCATAAGATTTGGTTCCAGCGTCCAACCTACCAATGGATGATTAAACTCTTTAAGAACTGTAGCATGCTTCTTCTGGTACATTCTGATGAAGAATGTAGGTTCCACTATTGCGTTGTTTTTCCTATGTTTTGCTGTTTTTTTTTTTACTTCATTGTTGAGTTTTCTCGTTATGAAATTCTTGGATCTGATTGACTATCATAGATCTCTGGTGGGGTAGAAAATGGATTTGATGGATTAGGCAAAACATTCATTGATATTTTTACATTTATAACTCTCGAGTGAAGCTGTTAATTGCTCCAGTCAATAAATTTCATAAATTTTGGCATGAATTTTGTGTCGCCTACTCTGTCTATCTAAGTATTTTCCTTTATTCCTTTTCTGCTTTTAGGGCTTTCAAGGTTTTGGGTTATTTCTTGATGGTCTATCCAAGGATATTGGTGAATTTACATTGGAGAGCAATCACGTTGATTCGATTATGCTAGCACTTCCAGAAAAGTAGAAGGATAGTCAAGTACTCATCATTAGCAGGATTTCAGTATTGAGGGGATGGATTGCAATAAGGATGATGCCTCTAAGGCCAAGCAGATTGCTGAGAAAAAGTTCGCAGAGATGGACATTGCGGCCGCAGTTAAATTTGCCTTGAGGGCTCACAGCTTGTATCCCAGCCTCGATGGTCTTCCACAATTTATTGCAAATCTGAATGTTTACTTGTCCGCGGAGAAAAGAATTGATGGATGCATTGATTGGTACAGGGTCCTTGGTGTGGATCCATTGGCTGATGAAGAAACCATTAGGAAACATTATAGAAATCTGGCACTCATTCTTCATCCTGACAAAAACAAATCAATTGGTGCAGATGGGGCTTTTAAAATTGTATCTGAAGCTTGGAGCTTGTTGTCTGACAAAACCAAAAGAGAAGCATTTGACCAAAAGCGGAATATAAGAGGTATGGCTATGAAGTCCACTGAAATTAGGTCATCACTTCCAATTGTTCGGAATGGTTTCCATAATCTCTCCCCCAATCATAATTCGAATAGATGGCATTGGAGAAGTGATGATGAGGTCCTTACTGCTCCAGCTTCTCATCCAGTGAAACCCACGTTTTGGACAATTTGCAATTCATGCAAGGTGCATTTTGAGTATCTCAGATCTTATCTTAATCATAATCTTGTTTGTCCTAACTGCTGCATATCCTTTTTGGCCGTTGAGAACCCATCACCACCGTTCAATCTGAATCCGTCATCCTCTCCACGGACTTTCAACATTCAGCAACAGGCTTCCAGTGCATACAGCCATTTCAAGAAATCATTTAGTGTGGAAAAGACAGAGTTTTCTCCTAGAGGTGTGGACGCAGCAGGATATAGTAGTACCAATTCCATGCGTAAATCTTTTCAGTCTGGTACATCATGTAAGCACAGAGCAGCTGAAAGTAGGAAAACATCAGCTTCTTCAGCAGCTAAAGCTTTTAGTTTCTTCAAACCATCATCTCCAAAGATGAATATGGGGCATAAAGATGGCAAATTGGCAGCCAAGGAAGTGGAGTCTTCTCTGAGAGAAGATCGTGCTCCCGACAAAGGGGATGGTGGTTTTGCCTCTACATCCTGCAATGACAGTGCCTGTTCTGCACACAAAGGAGATAGACCAAAGAAAAAAAGACGCATAACAGGGCATAAAATGTCAGGTAATATCAGAGACTTTCTTAAAAAAATGGAAATAGAAAATGGAGGGATTATAAAGGAGAGTAGCGGGTCCCAAAAATATAGCTTTGAAGGAAGAAGGTCAATCACTGGAAAATTCAGATCTGCTAATAATACAAGGGAGCTTTCCCAGCTGGAATTGCGACAGATGTTGATGGGGAAGGCTAGGAATGAAATCCACAAGAAGCTTAATGAATGGAAGGCAGACGTGTCATCGACTATTTTGCAAAAGACAGAGAATTCTAACAAGGATCTTGTTGAAGAGAAAGAGGGGAAAAGTGTTGTTCTAAATGGTATGAAATCCAGTAAATATTTGAATACTGTGTGTCGTAAAGATGAATTGCGGACCAAATGTCCTTTACCTCCAAGTTCTGGCGAGCGTCCAGACACCAAGGCTTCTGAATCTTTCTCCATGAGTGTTCCTGATCCAGATTTTCACGATTTTGACAAGGATCGTGCAGAAAAATCGTTTGGTAGTAATCAGGTTTGGGCTGTTTATGACGATGATGATGGTATGCCCCGATATTATGCCATGGTTCGTAAAGTTATATCGTTAAAACCATTCAAAATGAGAATCAGTTGGCTTAATTCCAAAAGTAACACTGAACTGGCCCCATTGAACTGGATTGGTTGTGGATTTCCGAAGACAAGTGGGGATTTCTGGATCGGTAAGCACGAAGATTATGGCTCTCTCAATTCGTTCTCACACAAGGTTAAGCAGGTAAAAGGCAAGAGAGGAGCTATTAGAATATTTCCTAGTAAAGGAGATGTGTGGGCGCTATATAGGAATTGGTCTCCTGATTGGAATGAGCTTACCCCAGACGATGTTATTCACAAATATGACATGGTGGAAGTCCTTGAGGATTACAATGAAGATAGAGGGGTTGCTGTTGTTCCATTAGTTAAGGTTGTTGGATTCAAGACTGTGTTTCAGCAGCATATTGATCCATCAAAGATCCAGAATATTCCCAGGGAAGAAATGTTTCGATTTTCTCACCAGGTCCCTTCGTGCTTGCTTACTGGTCTTGAAGGTCAAAATGCTCCTTCTGGTTGCTGGGAGCTCGATCCTGCTGCAACGCCTTTGGAACTTCTTCAAGTTGCCAAGGAAGCTGAAATAGAACTAGAAGAAGCGACTCAGAGCGCTGAACAAGCTACGGATGGACATCCACTTGAGGATACAAAAACTGCTAAAGTAGCAAACCTTGAGAATAATGTAGAAACGACTATGAAAGATCTTAAAGTTAAGGATAAACTGATGATGCATAATGGAAATAAGACAAAAGTTCAAAAGATGATGGTGTATAGCCGGAAGCGGTTCCGGGGAAAAGTGGCAATTGGTGGCGAGTTATCAGCACATTAGAAAACTTTTGAGAAGTTGTTCTCAGATGAACATATACCATATAGACATGAGGATAGCAGCAGCACAGGGCCATACACAGTTCAGCTTCTAAGCACCAATCCTCCAGCCTAAACCTTGTTTTGATTTTATTTTGTTCATTTCATTCGTCTCCTCGACCGTGAGAGATATTAATTGGCGATACATGCGGAGAAGTATTTCTTTAGTCTAGCTTTACTCTCTCTGCACTGTTTGGGCTATACAATTTTGTCAGTTTTTGACACCCTCAATACTAATTTCAGTTTCAGTTCTGTGGGGAGCTCGGAGAGTGTTGGAAAAGGCAGTTTCCTTTGGCTTTGATGGACCACATGGTATATGGCATCGTAGCTCCAGATTGATAGGCTAATTTAACTGTTTGCTCCAAAAGATGTAATTACTTTTACTTGTACATTCGAGACCCATTATGACCCAGTACAATATTCACTCTTTTTAATGATAAATCCAGTTCGTGCAAATCTGAGTTGTTGGATATACATATATCTGGATGGTGCATGGCTCTTGATTTCCTTTACAAATTCTTGCTTCCTTGCTTGGCTGCCTACAGAGAATGCAACTCAAAGTCAAATGATCCGAAGAGAAAAGGAATATATGTTAATTATGGAAAGCTGTTTATAGTTCCATTTTGATTGTTGCCTCTCATATGTTTTTTGTGTGATGGGGTAGTAGGGAATGGAATATATATGATGATCTGTTTGAGGAGATTGAAATAGATTTCACAATCTCACAGTGTGTTTGACTGGAAGAATCCAAATCTGATCTGTTGAAAGAAGAAGGCTAAATGTGAAGCCCTTACACTCGTAAATTATGGAAGAGGTACATTCTTTTATTCTCTTGTGTTCATTTAACGTTGCAGGAAAATGAAGGGCGCATAATATGTGGTCTGCTTTGCAAAGCATCAACAACTGGGTACGCACTTTGACTGACTGAATTAATATGTGTGAAATTTTGGTTGTTCACAGTTCATTCTTTGAGCTTTCTAGAAAACAAATTAAGGAATCTAGAAGATAGATTATAAAAGGGCACTGAATAATGGATGGTTGTTTTATTGCGTTGAAGTGTTTGTGTGCTGATACTGAAATACAAGAGAAGTGGTTTGAAAATAAAGAGGGAAATAGAGAGAAAGAAGTGAGTGGGCATGTGGTTAAAGAAAAGGCATTGTCTGCCGCAATGCCAAACCTACTTTTGGCCATTGGACAACTTGTACAGCTTCTTGCAGAAACTTCTTCGGGGCTTTTGGGNCGGAGGGGGAAAAAGGTTAACAGAAGGAGCAAAAAGGAAAGGAAAAATTCTGAATCGCTTTAATAAAATCAGGAAAAGGAAAAAAGCATTGTTCTTGTTTTGCAATAAAAGTTTTAGAACAAATTTTGGTCTGAATTAATCTCAACTCTTTTGTATGCCATCAAATTAGGTTTCAGAATTCCATATTTCATATTTGTGCTCAAAAAGGAAAGAAGAAAAATCCTGTGATTAATTAAAAAAAAAAAAATAATAAATAAAGATTAATTAAATAATTATATTGAAAAAGAAAGAAATTAGGGGAGATGAAATGTTTAAAACGCAGGGGTGGATGGTGGAGGGTGGAGGCAGGGAAACGAATCCTCTGACTCAAAGCCTGTTTGTTTCCTTATCTCAATTCTCAACTCTTTTGGGAGTTGTTTCTTTCTTCCTTCTCCGCCACTTCAAGATTTCTCCCTTTTTTAAACCTCTCCTCCCCCAAATCACTTTCTCAAATCTGCTCCTCACTAGATCCCACCATCCTCCCATTCAATCCCCTGCTGCATTTGGCCAAGCCCTTCTGGAACTGCCGCCCTCGTCGGCCGATGGAGAGCAACAACCAAGCCCAATCCTCCCCTTACCCTCCTCCTCAGGCCCCTGTTCCGGCCCCTCCCTTACACCACCTCCTTCAGCAGCAGCAGCAGCAGCTTCAGATGTTCTGGTCCTTTCAGCGTCAAGAAATCGAACAGGTTAATGACTTTAAAAACCATCAGCTTCCTTTGGCCCGCATTAAGAAGATCATGAAAGCCGATGAGGACGTGCGTATGATATCCGCTGAGGCACCCATTTTGTTCGCCAAGGCGTGCGAGCTCTTCATTCTTGAACTCACGATTAGGTCATGGCTCCACGCGGAAGAGAATAAGAGGCGTACATTGCAGAAGAATGATATTGCAGCGGCCATCACGAGGACCGATATCTTTGATTTCTTGGTTGATATTGTGCCTAGGGATGAGATCAAGGACGAGGCTGGGTTGGGTGGCATGGTTGGAGCCACTGCCAGTGGAGTGCCGTACTATTATCCGCCTATGGGCCAACCGGCAGGGCCCCCTGGGGGGATGATGATTGGGAGACCAGCAATGGATCCCACCGGAGTCTACGCTCAGCCGCCGTCGCAGGCGTGGCAATCGGTGTGGCAGCCGGCCGCAGAGGATGGTTCTTACGCGAGTGGGGGCAGCAGCGGGCAGGGCAATCTTGATGGTCAGAGGTAGGTGTTTATGGTTATTTGTGTCATTTGAATTAGTAATGCACAATTTAAGAATACGGTCTTTAAGCGTCGTCTTGTGTTCCATCCTGATCTGTGCCATGATCAAGCTGAATTGAATTCTTTCGTTTTCATGTTTTTACTGATTTCACATTTACGTCTTCTTTATCGAGAGATTGCATGTTGGGATTGTTGCCCTTTTCCTCTTTCCTTACTGAGTAATCCCCCAACAAGAATGTGCTCTGATTTGTTGAGTAATTTTCAGGATTTTATAGGATTTTGTCTCTTTGGTGCTGTTGGGTTTAAAGCTTCATTTTGGGTTTTGCTGTCTAATAACTTTTGTAATCTTTTCTCTCTTTTTGATGAATCTAATTAAATGTTTTAAAAGAAACCTTATCCTTTGGCCTTTGCTTGACAGGTTATCTTATTTTCCTCCCTCTCCCTCTCATGTCTATATGAATCGCCCATCAATTATCAATATCAGTAGCTTTCCTTTTTATTAATGCCAATTGGAGGAATTTTTGTAACCCTCTTGACTTGGTTGATTTCTTATCACTCACCCTTCTTTTATATCTTCTTTTTTTCACGTAATGAAGATCTCTTTCTGTCTCTTAATGAAACAAAAGTTTCAAATCGATAGTAACAGCAATGGTTGAGGATGGTTGTGAAAGCCTTTGGATTCAATCAGTTGATTCTATAACAATAAAAAAAAAAAAAAAAACCCTTTTAAGCACATCTCATGGTTATTAATTCGTTCACCACTTATGACTATTCAATGCTGTATAATGACAGATTTTACTATTTGAGAATATTAAAGGTGGAAATTTGAACTTACTACCTCAGAGAAAGTAAAAATGTCTTTCAACTCCCAAGTTATATCCATGTTTCCAAAAGGTGTCAGTGCAATAAAAACAGTTGGATGAGGGTGTTGGTATTAGTGTATATAGATACCATTCCTTAACGAAGAAACGCCCCTGCATGGGGTCAAAAGGTTGTGTTGGACACTTTTTAGTAGATTGGTTAAAGAATTGTTCAATGATCTAGTGCTCCCTCCTACTAATCACAATTCTTCATAAAAATACATCCAATTAGGAATGAGGATGGCTGCTTGTGGTTTGAGAAAGTGTTGAATAAAAGAGGACTTATGTTGAAGTCTCCAAGGTGTGGACTGTGACCTAATCACTAATTACAACACTATTCTAATCACTAATGAGGTAATTGAAGACGTAAGAAGAAGAAAGAAGGGTTAGATAGTGAAATTACATCTTGACAAAGGTTGTTTTTTTTCAGAATATCACAGGTTAGTACAAGGATTGGTATTTTTTAGATTTGAATTTTCTTCTTAAAATCCTTCAGCTAGAAGCTCTTAGTAGGCTCCAAAACAGGAGTGGTAGCTAGCTTGCTTAAAGTATTAGAAATAGGCAAGGATGGTCCAACTTTTAGTTGCCCCCAATTCAATGGAAGATACTGTTCTTGTTTGATCGTATGATGATGGAAACTTCAAAAGTTTGTTTATGATGCTGAATATATTTGAGAAGCACTCCGTGTTGAAAATAAATTTCAGTACATCTTCCATCTTCCGTTGCTGAGATTAGTACAGACGTGGAAGGCATTTGTGACTAGAGGTGTGACTTGTGAGATTTAATTATTAGGCCCAGAAGCTTCCTTTCAGCTACACTTATGTCCACTCGGTGATAACCTCTTAAACACACACACATATCATCACATTAACTGTTCATCAAAGATATTTGATCCAAATACTGAAGGAAAGGTGTCAAAAATTTGTATGGAAGTTGATATTCAAAATTATATCCCAACTTGTTTGTCATTCTTAGCTTTTCCATCTTGAAGAAGAGGGTTCTGATTCTGATGTTTGTTTCCCCTGCAGTTAAGCAATTCTTGTGTAGATGATCTGCCGTGTGGTGCCAATGAAAAAATGATGCGTCTTGCTGATGCTATCCAGGGCGTAAAACTAAGTGTATTTTTCTTTTATGTTTCCTTCTTTTCGAACGTGGTTACCCTTAGAAACTTGTAAAAGCTTTTACTAGATGTCGTGGAATTGACATTTCTTTTCTTAAATTGCTGTTTCTACGTTGCTGATATCAATTTGGTTAAGATCAACTTTTTTTACCTTGTTGACCTTAGGAGCGTTATGTGGGATTCCGTTGGACGCCTTTTTTATACGTTAGGACATGTTATGTAGACTAAACAAACTCAAAGTGATAGTGAAAAGGGCAAGTCTTCTTGAATCTATAACATTAGTCTATGTAAAAGCAATCTATAAAATGTTTTCTATAACTTAGTTTATGTATAAAGCGTGATGAATTTTAATTAATTACGAAAGATCACGTAAAATGGTACTTCTTCAAATGACCTAGGTGTAAATCACTATTCATGTGAATCTAGTTTTTGTAGTACATACATTAGTGTTCAAAATGGCTCTGTTGTAAACCCTTGATAGAGACAAAAAAGATAAACAAGAAAAGGGAGTGAAGGAAAAGAGACCGAAGGAGGACTGAAATCATATCTTTGTTTTTTAGTTGTCTTGCTTACACTTGGGATTATTTGTTTTATTATTTTATTTATTTCAAATTAAGTTTATAAACTCTACTTTTGTTATCACTTTCTTCNTTTTTTTTTTTTTTTTTTTTTAAAGTTTAACACAGAATTAAAATTCAAATATTTTAAGAAATTAAAAAAAAAAAAATTGTTATTTTGACCGAAAATAAATGAAAGGGCAACTTAATTTGTGGGAATCCAGGGATATCCAGCGGTAATAATAGCTGGTTAAATAATAAATATAAATTCCAAGATCATTGCGAACCACTACTTCATACACCAATTCCCTGCTGCTTGATCCCTCATCGCCTCATCCTTCACCATCTCATCAATGGCGGCGGCTACATCTCCCTGCGCCTCCAAATCCTTCTCCAAATCCTCCTCCTTTATTCTTCCTAAACCCTTCTCCAGATTCGATCTTTCATTTTCCCCTCTTCCTCGCAATCCCATTTTTCGCCGTCCTCTTCGCATCTGCAGCAGCTCTCTCTCAAATCCTTCCCCAAAACCTTCCTCCACCACAGCCTCCGCCCTTGCTGTCGACACTTCCACCATCCCCACTCCTGAGATTTTCGTCTCTCGATTCGCCGCTGATGAACCCAGAAAAGGCGCCGATATCCTCGTCGAGGCTCTCGAGCGCCAAGGCGTCACCGATGTCTTTGCTTACCCCGGCGGCGCGTCCATGGAGATCCATCAGGCCCTCACGCGCTCTTCGTCCATCCGTAACGTTCTCCCTCGCCACGAACAGGGCGGGGTATTCGCCGCCGAGGGTTACGCTCGCTCCTCTGGCCTTCCAGGCGTTTGCATTGCAACTTCCGGCCCCGGCGCCACCAATCTGGTCAGCGGCCTTGC
Organism: Cucurbita pepo subsp. pepo; assembly: GCF_002806865.2. Lineage (NCBI taxonomy): Eukaryota > Viridiplantae > Streptophyta > Magnoliopsida > Cucurbitales > Cucurbitaceae > Cucurbita > Cucurbita pepo. Next base: position 8,121,170 of record NC_036655.1, on the reverse strand, counting down.
CGATGCCCTCCTCGACAGCGTTCCGTTGGTGGCCATTACAGGGCAAGTTCCGAGGAGAATGATCGGTACCGATGCGTTTCAGGAAACTCCCATCGTAGAGGTAACACGCTCTATTACAAAGCACAATTATCTGGTTCTTGATGTAGATGACATTCCTAGGATTGTGAGCGAGGCATTTTTTCTCGCAATTTCTGGTCGTCCTGGTCCTGTTCTTATTGATATTCCCAAAGACGTTCAGCAACAGCTCGCGATTCCTAATTGGAATCAGCCCATGAAATTACCTGGTTACTTGTCTAGGTTACCTAAGCCTCCCATTGATTCGCATTTGGAACAAATTGTGCGATTAATCTCTGAATCTAAGAAGCCTGTTCTTTACGTGGGTGGAGGGTGTTTGAATTCGTCAGAGGAGCTGCGGCGGTTTGTCGAGCTGACCGGGATTCCAGTGGCCAGCACTCTGATGGGTCTTGGGGCTTTTCCTTGCTCCGATGACTTGTCTCTGCAAATGCTGGGAATGCACGGGACAGTTTATGCCAACTATGCTGTGGATAAAGCGGACCTGTTGCTTGCATTTGGAGTGAGATTTGATGACCGTGTGACAGGGAAACTTGAGGCCTTTGCAAGCCGTGCGAAGATTGTTCATATCGATATCGATTCTGCCGAGATTGGGAAGAACAAGCAGCCCCATGTATCGGTCTGTGGCGATGTGAAGTTGGCCTTGCAGGGAATGAATTGTTTACTTGAGAAGGTTGAGAAGCCTCACTTTGAATTCTCTGCGTGGAGAGAGGAGCTGAATGAGCAGAAATCGAAGTATCCATTGACTTTCAAGACATTTGATGAGGCCATTCCTCCACAGTATGCAATTCAAGTTCTTGATGAGCTAACCAATGGCGAGGCCATCGTAAGCACAGGGGTGGGGCAGCATCAGATGTGGGCAGCTCAGTTCTACAAGTACAAGAAGCCACGCCAGTGGTTAACCTCTGGCGGGTTAGGTGCAATGGGCTTTGGACTGCCTGCAGCGATGGGGGCAGCAGTAGCAAATCCGGGTGCAATAGTCGTTGACATCGACGGGGATGGGAGTTTCATGATGAATGTCCAAGAACTGGCAACAATCAGTGTTGAGAAACTTCCCGTGAAGATCCTGCTGCTGAACAACCAGCATCTGGGCATGGTTGTGCAGTGGGAGGATCGGTTCTACAAAGCCAACAGAGCTCATACATACCTGGGAGACCCATCAAACGAATCTGAGATATTCCCCAACATGTTGAAGTTTGCAGAGGGATGCGGGATCCCGGCGGCACGTGTGACGAAGAGGGCGGAGTTAAGAGCAGCGATGAAGAAGATGCTGGAGACGGAAGGGCCTTACCTGTTGGATGTGATCGTACCACATCAGGAACATGTGCTGCCGATGATTCCCAGTGGTGGTGCTTTCAAAGATGTGATCACAGAGGGAGATGGAAGATGCTCATACTAATAATATGAATAATATATGATCATCCTTGTCACGCCACCAGATTACGTTCTCTCCCCCATATGTACATTATTGTTCCGTCTCATTTTAGTTTGTTTTGTTAGCTTCTTCTTGTTGCGCTTTGTCTTAGAAACAATGTTGTTGTTGTTGTTGTTGTAAGAGTTCCTTCTCCCTAATTTATGCTTTGTTGCCGAACCCTAGTTTTGAATTTTGGTATTCAATACAATAAAAGATTGTCGCCAAATGCTGTAACCACGGAATACTGCAGTTGCCAAATGCTATATGGTAGCAAACTCGTAAGAAACTCCTGCATTTTTCTTACACACACACACAAGGGTTCTCTTAATGCTACCCTTATTCTTATTCTTACACACAAGGGTCCCATTAGCAAATGTGATGTTTTGTTCTTCTCTCCACCCGATGTGGTGTCTCACAATCCACTGTCCGAGAGTTGCATACCTTGAGAAACTTGAGAAAGAATGTTTCATCTCCTCTCCACCCGATATGGGATCTCACGGTCCATCTCCCTTGGGAGGGTTTCCACACCCTTATAAGAAATGTTTCGTTTCTTTCTCCACATGAAATGTTTCGTTTCTCTCTTTGGAGGGTTTTCACTCTTGTAAAGTATGTTTCGTTCCATTCTCCACCCGATGTGGAATCTCACAATCCACTCCCCTTTGGAGGGTTTTCACTCTTGTAAAGTATGTTTCGTTCCATTCTCCACCCGATGTGGAATCTCACAATCCACCCCCTTGGAAGCCAACATCCTGGCATACCGCCGAGTGTCTTGCTGGTTTCCACACCCTAATAAGAAATATTTTGTTATCCTCTCCCCCCAATGTCCACACTCTTACAAGGGGGTTTACGCACTCCTATAAAGAATGGTTCGTTTCACCCCATGGGAGCTAGCGTCCTCGCTAGCACATTTCCTAGTGTCTTGCTGATTTCCATACCCTTATAGGAATACTGTTCCTCTTTTCACCTGAGATGGGATCTCACAATCCACCCCCCATGGGAATCAGCGTCCTCGGTAGCATATCGTCGAGTGTCTTGCTGGTTTCCACATCTGAGGAATACTCCGTTACTCTCTCCACCCGATGTGCGATCTCACAATCCACCCTCTTTGGGAGCCAGCATCCTCGCTAGCACACCGCCCTCTTGCTCTTATATCATGTGTAACAGTCCAAGTACACCGCTAATAGATACTGTCCCCTTATGGCTCATTACGTATCGCCATCAGCCAGGCAATTCACAGCGTTATGAGAAATGCCTTGTTCCCCTCCAACCGATACAAGACCTCACAAAACAGGACATGGATGAAGGTTGAAGCAGCCGAAGCAGCATATGAGAGAGAGAGAGAGAGAGAGAGAGAGAGAGAGAGAGAGAGAGAGAGAGAGAGAGACTACATCCATGAAGTAAAGGTAGAGTGAGGATGTTGTCTTGGTTGGTAAAGATTGAGCAACAGAGAAAAAGGTAAGCATGAAGGAAAGAGGGAGAGAAGAAAGAGGTTTAGAATTCCATTATTCAAATGAAAAGGGCTGGTAGACAGTGTGTTAAAAGGTTGTTTGACTTTGAGACGAAAACCGAGTCCCACTCCCCATTATACCCCATTTTCAACTTTCTAGCTTCAAATGAAGGCTACCTTTCTCTTCCCCTCCCTTCCCTTCCCTTCCCTTCCCTTCCCTTCCCTTCCCTTCCCTTCATTGGGCTTTGATACGACAACACCATCAAATCTTTCACCACTCTCTCTCTCTCTTACCTAGAAAGAGAAGGGTAAAAGGTTGTCATATTTAGAAAATTCACCATCATCCTTGACCTTCACCACCACCACCACCACCACCACCACCACCACGGTTTATGAACAAACAAACCCTCCCACAACATCCTTTCTCTGCCCCTGACAACTTTTTTTATAAAATTAAAAAAAAAAAACAAAAACCCTTCCCTGACAGTTAAATTATTTTGATGTTTAATTTTGGAAGCATCTCTTAATCCATAATTGTTGTCCAACCAAACCCAACCCAACCCAGATTCATCACTGTTGGCTGTACCGTACGAACTTCTGCTTCTGAAAATGTTTCTCGAAAAGGCTGAAACTAAGGAAAATAAAATAAATAAATAAAAGTTTGTATCTTCTCATCCACAGTTGCATCTCTCTCTCTCTCTCTCTCTCTCTCTCTCTCTCTCTCTCTCTCTCTATATATATATATATATATATATATATATATATAAATATGAATGCTCCTCTGTTAATTGTAGATGAATTTGCATCAGTTTGTTAAACATGCAGAAGAATGTGGGTTGAAACAAGCTAAGTCATGTATGAACCCAAGGGAGTGTGTTATGAGAAAGAGAATCAGTTGGAAGGCATATATGGACAAGACGAAAGGACAAAAATATTAAGGTTTGGTCATAATGGAATCAGTAGTTTGATGTTTGGACAACCCATGTCCTACTCCTCCTTTTTCCCACTCCCTCCTCCAGAGAGAGAGAGAAAGAAAGTTTGTGTCAAAATAATTGGGTGCTCCACTTCCCCCCATTCTCACCACCTGCTTCCATGGAGATCATCAATCAAACTCTCTCTATATTCCTTTCTTTTCATATTATATATATATATATATATCTTAACAAACAGTTTGAAATAAGATGTATAAATGTTTGCACATAACTCTTACTACTCCGCATCATGGCGAGTCTGACAAAATGTGTGCCTTTTTTAACCATTTTTATGTTTTTTCTTCACAGACACCCCATCCATCACAATTCAAAACTAAACTTGACTTTTGATCAACGAATCAAAAAGAAAAAAAAAAAAAGAAAAGGGAGAGGGGAAGCCCTCCCTCATCATTTCATCTACCTTTCTGCACATGCCCATCAAAATACATAATAATAAAGAAACCTGAATTAGCAATCGCGGCGGTGTGGACGGCGGAAGAAGGAGGAGGAGGAAAGGGTGGTATGGTGGGTTTAGGGTTAGGGTTAGAAGGATGAAATGAAATGTGGAGGTGCAGACAGCGATAGTGGTGGGGATGTTAGGATGAGCGGTAAGGTTAAAGGGGTTCCAAACAAAATTGGTACAGCTATCTCCCTGTCTTCTTCTTCCCTATCCATTTNTTCTTTCTCTCTCTCTTACATTTTCTCTTTTGACCTTTGACTCTTTCCTTCTTTTCATCTCTCTCTCTCTCTCTCTCTCTCTCAATTTCAGTGCTCCTCTCTCTCCCTCTCTATATCTTTATTTATCCATCTTAACTTAATGGATCTTCTCTCCCTATTACAACCCTTATTCTACCACCTTCATTTATCCTTCTTAATTCTCCTTACTTAACCCATATTAACTATACTAACACATTCTATTAATCAAAACAATATCATCAACAATGAGTGAATCGCCTAATTGCATGCATTTCCATCCAAACACTGTGTATGTGGTTGGAAAGTGCTCCCTCATTCTTTACTCAAAATACATCTCCACACCTTCCCACTCATTGGAACTCAAAATTAATGTTACAATCTTGTTTTCTTTTTATTTATATGAAGGAATATTAAAAAAAAAAAAAAAAATTAAAGAGACAGGAACAGGAGTTCAATTATTTGTATACATGAGTCAGATGGTGTGATTTGTGATAATATAAACTAGATTTCCCAGAAAATAAAAATAAAAATAAAAATAAAAAACAAAAAAGGCAATCTAATAAAATATATACATGCCGATCTTCACTACCAGAACTCCAAATTATGTCATAAACAAATACTCCATGTCCAAATTAATAACTTAATTCCCAAAACAAAACCCTTTTTTTCTTTTTTCTGGAATTTTAGTTCCAAATTTTGAATTTTGTTGAAGAAGAAGAAGAAGATGATGATGATCCGAGTAATAACCCATATATTTTGTGTGTACTTTTTGTGAATTGAAAGGATTGATTGAAAGAAAGAAAGAAAGACAGACCAGAGGATTGAAAGAAACTCTTGCATAAGGCTCAATAATTAAGCTATGATAAGTGGATGAGGAAGAAGAGAAGAAAATAAGGGGGTAATTAATGAGATAAATTATGATTATGATTTTAATTAACAAGGCCGAAACCTCTGCCTGCAAGATTGGCAAGTGATCTCCATGCACGTAGAGTCCATTTGCCGAGTGGCTCTCTCTTTCATACGCTCCGCCTTCTCCACTTCTTCTCGCGCCCTCTCCCACATCTGCCGGGCCCTTCCGAATTCCGTCTGCGCCAATTCTATCTCCCTCTTCGTCAGTTCTCTCACTCTCTCCGCGTACGCCTTTTCCATCGCCGCCAGCCTTATTTGCTCCGCCGCCTGCCACTTCAGCGCCTCCACGCAGCCCGCCGCCTCCGGCTTCATCACCTCCTCGTACTTGAACACGCACTCCGCCGTAGGCCGGATTGGCCTCACGCTTATCGATAGCTGCAGGTCCAGCGATCCTGGACCCGCTTCATACGGATCCGACCGGAACCTCATCGACGACGCGGATGGGCGGGACGACATGTGCGATGACGACGACGACGACGCTATGGTGTGAGGCGTCGGAAGGAGCTGCAACTCCTTCTGATCTTCATCTTCCATTTCTGAAGATACAAATAAAAAGGGAGATTGGTTTTCCNTTTTTTTTTTTTTTTTTTTTTTTTTTTTTTTTTTTTTTTTTTTTTTTTCTCTCTTTTTTCGTTTCTCGAGTACAATCGAAACGGGCTCTCTGAATGAAGTGCCACAAACTTGCACCTATATATATATAACAAATTGGCTCCTGAATTTACCGTTTTACCCATCCCGTTTCTCTTCCATGATTGTGGATGTCTTCTTTACATTCATTCCCATACAACACCACCATGCTTCATATATATATATACATAAACCCGTGAAAAGATTGCAATTTAATACTCTATAATTATCCCGTGATTATTAAAAACATGCAAATTCATCAAATAGTTAAGCAAATATTAAAAGAAATGAAATTAGAAAATGGTTATTTTGAATGATTTGAATACATATTCAACGTCAATCCTTCCTAATCAAAGGAGAATAGATGGTAGAAGAAAGATTAGGTAGATGTCAAATAATTGATATCATAATTATTTTGAAAAGAGAAAAAAAATTTGTAATGTAGGGAGATTCCTGGAAATAAGGACAAGAATGAATGGCATGATGGTCACAGAGAAAAGAAAATGTCAGAGAAATTAGGAAGAGTGGAAGGAACTCCGTTTGGGGGAAATAACGGATCACGTAATTGGATTATTAACCCCATATATTCTAATCATAATATTAATAAATAATTTTTAGTTTATTTTTAGGTATTGTGTAGATGGAGGCGGAGGGGGGGCGTGGGGGATAATAATTAGGGCGCCACGTGCGTTTAATGAGTTACAACATTTTTGTTTATTTAAAAAACAGATCGGGAAGAATTAGGGAGGCGGTTGAGTTAATGAGATAAGAAATACGGTGAGCTTTATTGGTAGGGCAACAAGATGTCGGGCAGAGTACAAAACACAAAAAAGACCCACTCACTCCACTTTCTATCTCAACAAACCACGCACCGGGAATGGGCGCCCCCAGTGAGGCTGACCACTGACCGTAATTGTGGGTTCACTGACCTTGCCACTTGGAACGTTTATTCAGTGGGTCCCCCGTCTTTTCTTTTTTTTTTTCTTTTTTTTTTTTCTTTTTGCGTTGGCTGGTGGCCTCACACGCTTGACACGTCAACCATCACAGCCCCCAAAAATAAATATCCCAAGTAATTAAATAAATATTAAAAAAAAGAAACCATTAATCAAAGAGAGTGTGTGGAGAGTGGGATTTGAACCCACGCCCTTTCGGACCAAAACCTTAATCTGGCGCCTTAGACCAACTCGGCCATCTCCACGTTTTTTAGGAATCGATTAGGTTCAGTATATATAAAAAAAGTAATTTATTTGAGCGAACCAGTAGCATTAGAATACGTGGAATGGAAGAGGAGCAGAACGTAGGAGTAAAGTAGGAGACATTTTGGACCCACAAGAAAGGGGAGGAAGTGGGGGAAATTGTTGGTATGCCTTTGTCGTCACCGGCAGAGATGCTGGGTTAGCTTCAAATTTCAAAGCCATTTTATGTTTATGTATTTGTACAGAATCGAAACAAATGGAAGTAGCGTTGGGGGAAGTGGCCGAGAGTTGAGGCAATGGCAATGAGACAGACACATCGCTGCCTAGGTACTGTCCCAACTCCCTTAACCATCGACAATGCCTTTTTCTCTCAAGTTTAATATCCATTTCACTCCAAATCCCATATCCATTCATTCATCCATATGTGTATGGAGGCTACCTCCCCTCAGACAATCATTTATGTATCATGCCCTCCAACTAAGCATTTCCTCTTCTACCCTACCTTCCCTTTCGCCACCCCACTTTTATTATGTTATGCTTCCCAATGCTTTTTCCATCCCACGGAAAATCTTTTATAAATGATTACATCGTCTTTCTACGTAAAACGTTTGTACTACCCTCTGCAAACTTTGCTTACTACCAATGCTAAATAATGCTCACTACCTACGTAAAACGTTCATCATCTCTCACTAACCTCTCATTTCCTACCTGTCTCTTATTCACTTTTTATGCCACCCTACTCTCTTTTATCGATGTCTCTTTATACATACATTTTCTTCATTTTTTTTTTATTTATTTACATTTATTGGTTTCTTCCTTCAAATATTCCTTCTATTTACTCTATTTCTTTCTTTACATACTCAAAGTGAATAATATCATCGTGGAAGGTGTTTCCTAACATTTTTACGCTATCCCATAATTTATTCGACATATTTCTAAAGTTTAGTACTTTTTCGTTAAATTTGTAATTATAATATTATGAATATTTTACCAAATTTGGAAATTTAGAGGAGTGGCATAATGTTTTTAATTAAAAAAATGAATAAATAAATAATGGGGTGAGTTTGGCCGGGTTGAGTTTCGGGTTCAGGCCCATATATTAATTTAGGGTTGGGATAATGGAGAAATGGGCCTTTACCGTTGCGTTTTGTTGTCTAACATTTATACGCAAATTTAGTTTTTTTTTATTTTATATAATTTTGAAGGGCATGATTGTTGCGTGGGGATGAAATAAATGTGGAGTTTGATACCTAATAAATAGCAGGAAGAGTGATGCATGCATGTGAATGTAATCATATTTGCTCTCTCCATCCATTACGTGCCCTTCCCCATTATTAAACCCTAAACTACTTCTTTTCCTTTACCTTGGAATTTGAGTTCCACCTAATCTTCATTCATAACCTCAATCAATCTTGCTTTTCCTTAATTAAATATATTTTCTAAACATTATCATTATCGTAACTACCATCCTTCCAACAACCATTACAAGCATAGCGTCTTACCCCTTTTTTTTTTTCTTTTAATTTTAAGATAAGAATGGTTCTTATTAAGAAAGGTAAACTATAATTTATTTCGAGAATTATTTTGTTTTAATTCAACAACTCCGTCTTTAATGTTTTCATGGACTAGATTTGATTAGATTGGTTTTGCTTCATTTCTTTATTCCAACTTTTATTTAATATTTGTCACACTTCACAGAATTAATAAAAATTAATAAAAATCAATAAACATGATTGAAGATTAGGTGAATTTAATAAAAATTAATAAAAAATTAATCTCTTCGTCATCTAAAATTTGAAAATGTATTTGTATTTTAATTCATTAATAAATTTAAAATTCAATAATATTTGAAATAAAAAGAAAATAAGTGAATTTAATTTAAGTTTGTTTTCCCGGGAACTGTACTGGGGGAAAAGGTGCAACGCCGGACACGTTTTGTACCAAACAAAAGGCTTTCAATTCATTCATCTCTTTTTGGTGAAAACGGACGGGTAGGAATTTAAAAAAAAAAAAAAATTAAATAAATAATTAAAACAGGAGAAGAGGATATGTGTTCCACCAACTCCCACATCTTCAAATTCATCCATATGTAATCATGTTATAATTCGCTATTAAATTAATAAATTAAAACCTACTTTCCAAGCATTTCACTATGCTTACGTTTTTCCCCCCTAATTTTAAAGAATTACATTTCTTTTCTTTTAAAAAATGTTCTCAAATTATGTTATTTCTTTTTTGTAATATTAACATCTAATTAATGGCTCCTATTTTTTTTATGGAAGGAATTAATTAATGTTTAGGGAAAATTATACTTTTAGTCTCTAATTATTATGAATACATGCATTTGGTTTTAATTTGTTTAATAGTCTCTCCCCATTAGCAAACTCCTTAAAAACAATCAAAAGTTGACTGGACTTTTTGGCTGCTTACGTGGCTTGCTGATTCGGCAACAAATTGTCCAAGTCGGATTTCCCCTCTCCATCTTATAGTCGCTGTAAATTTTGTTTGAACACCGTCGAGACCTTGCGCGCCGGAGAAGAAGTCTGAGGTTGATTTGGACTGGTTCGCGAGTGAGAGGGAGAGGGGAAATCCAGTTGGACAATTTTTTCCTACTCAGCAAGCCACGTATGCAGCTAAAAAGCCCAGTCAATTTTCTGTTTCTTTATAAATACAAGGACTATAATGACATACTTGAATAATTTTTATATGATATTTATATATTTAAACACTGAAGTTGTTTTTCAAAGTCTTCGATGGAGGATAATTAGATTTTTAATTAAAATTAAATAAAAGAGAAGAAATAAGCGGAAGCTTAAATATTGTAAAGATAAATATAGCTTAAAAAGTAAAAATATTAGACATTAACTTAAATGGTAAGTATTTAAATTCAAAGTTGCTAAAAGAACAAATTTCTTTAAAAAAAAAAAATTAAAAAAAAAATTGTGGTAATGAAAGTATATAAATAAATAAATAAATAAATAAAAGAGAATAAAAGGGGTATGGTATTATAGAATAAAATCCTGGATTACTTAAAAGGCGGGAATTGTGATGCTAATTACCATAATTAGGTAACGTAGTTTTCTAAATTTGTGAAGAAATGGATTGGAAGAAGTCGGTGCAGGGAATTCCCGTCCTTCCTCGCCCACCAATTTTCTTTAACTCTTCATTTTCTCAATAAATAGTATTCATTTAAATATGGCCTCATTCTCCCACCTCACTTGCCCTATCAAATCAGACTATAAACACATGTTTTTATTATTATTTTTTTTTAATAAATAAGTTTTTAAAAAGTAAATAAAGATACAGTGTGAACAATATTATTCCCAGCTTCATTTTTTTTAATTTTATTCTCCTAATTTCCTATTATTTCGTTTATCATATCTTTAGCTAATTCTAATCTCCAAATTTACTTACTTTTCATATGTATTTAGATTTGTTCATTGAAAAAAAAAATCAAAATTTTACACTAATTAAAATTTTTAAAATTGAAGTTTAATTAAAATAAACTTCATAATTTATGATACTTCAACTATTGGGAGATGGGAGATGGGAGATGGATCAAATCGGAAGAAAATAGTTCTAGCTCTTTTAAAATTAAATTATAATTTTAGTCTAAATCATATTATTTTAAATATTTAAATTTAATTTCTATGATGAGACTTTGGATATAATTTGATTTTTATGACTTAAAAAACATGACTAAGTGTGTCAAATGCAGTAAGGATTAGGATTGAATTAAAAGATGTGAGAAAAATAAGTTATTTTGGTGGGTAAAATATTTAAAAAAAGGTGCAAGGTTTGACTAAGTTGTTGAGACTAGTTGCCTCTATTAATCGTCCATTTTTGTTTTTAAATTTAAATTTAAAAAACTTTTCAATTAAGGTCATAATTAAAATTTGTTAAGATAATTGAAAGTTGAATCGCCTAATGCCTGATTTGATCAGAAAATAATTTAATTTTTTGTTTTTTATTTTTGAAAATCAAATTGACAGATTTCACCTTTAAAAAAAAAAAAAAAAAAAACGAAAAAAGCGCAGTGCAGGTTTGTACGTTTCAAAATTTAAAAGAGAAATGAATAAATATATTGTTTTGAGATAAGAAGTGGAGGTCCCACCCGCAAGGCAATGAAATGGTGGATTGGGTGTGTATATAAAAACCGCCCCCCGTTGGAATTCGTCTTTACCGAACGCACACAAAAAAGAATTGTGAAAAAGAGGAAGCCGAACGGTTACCATTTCCGATTTCCCGTACCAGAGGCATACAAAACACCGCCGCGCACCGCCGTACCACACTCCATAAACTCTACTCTCAACGCATGTAACCGGACCAAACACTGCAACATGATTTCTGCCAAGAGGCCAAGAACATGCCGCAATTTCGCCGCAGAATCCGATCTCTTTGATGTCTTGCCGGACGATCTCCTAATACACCTCCTTTGCCGCCTCGCCTCCTCCGCCTCCTCCCCTTCCGACCTTCTCAACCTTCTCTTGACGTAATTACATGCTTCTTTCCTTTCTCTTTTCCGGTTTCTGTTTTCTTTTTATCCTTTTGGATTATGTTGGCGTTTGTTGATTTTTCGTCGCTTTTTGGATGATTTTGCAGATGCAAGAGGTTGAATCGCTTGGTTCTTCATCCTTTGGTTCTGTCTAAAGCCGGACCGAAGGCATTTGCAGTTAGAATGGAAAAATGGTGCGATTCCGCTCACCGTTTTCTCAAACGCTGCGTTGACGCCGGTAACTCGGAAGCGAGTTACACGCTCGGAATGGTTTGTTCTTCTTGTTCCTTTGTTTTAAAAATATTGAAGAAATTGATACTCTGTATTTGGAGTGGGGATGGGGAATGATGATATCTCTGTTTTTTCCCCTGTAGATCCGATTTTATTGCTTGAGAAATCGAGGGAGTGGAGCTTCTTTAATGGCTAAAGCAGCGATTAAATCTCACGCTCCGGCGCTATACTCGCTCGCCGTCATTCAATTCAACGGCAGCGGTGGCTCTAAGAGCGACAAGGATCTCCAGGCAGGTGTAGCCCTCTGTGCTCGAGCCGCTTTCCTCGGCCATGTGGACGCACTTCGAGAACTTGGCCACTGCCTTCAAGACGGTTACGGTGTGCGACGGAACTCAGACGAAGGCCGCCGGCTTCTCATCCAAGCCAACGCTCGTGAGCTTGCTGCCGTTCTACTCTCCTCCTCGAGGGTACGGCAACAGCGCCACCACCAGTTCGGCAACCTCCCGGATTTGACGGCGACGCGTTGTTCATTGTTGAGCGATTTCGGCTGTGACTTTCCTGCGACGGAGCCACATCCGGTGAACCTGTTTTTGAGAGAATGGTTCGAATCAGAACGTGGAGTGGCTGCGCGTGTGGGGCTGAGACTTTGCTCGCACGGCGGATGCGGTCGGCCGGAGACTCGGCCGCACGAGTTCCGACGGTGTTCAATTTGTGGCACTGTAAATTACTGTTCAAGAGGATGCCAAGCTCAGGACTGGAAAGTCCGGCACAAAGAGGAGTGTACAGCCGTTCAGCGGTGGCAGGATGCGGAGGTTGACAACGCCGGCGGCGGCATATTTAATGCTGTAGAAGAGGTTGAGGACGCCAACGTCGTGGGTACTGTATAAAATCGTAACAGCGCTGTAATTTGAGTTTTTATTTATGGATATAAATGTAATTTTAGTATACAATTTTATTTTCCCTCATTTTCTTTTTAGGTTTTCAAATTATTTAAAAGAGAGAAAAAGGTCATCCGGTACTGGGAGATAGTTCTGGATAACCGACAAAGTTTTTTTTTTTTTCTTAAATCGATACTTTGAAGGGAATTTTGATGTGTTAAATCATGCATATTTCGTAATTTGAAATTTTCCAATCCTGCAAAATTATAATGAATTTAATTGCGCTAATCGGATGTTTATTTCTTTCCCAGAAATTGCTAAAGTTAAATGAACGAATAGAATAAACTTTATTCCATTTCTTAAATTTTATTTTGGTCCCGACTTTCAAGAGTTTCAGTTAAGGGTATTTTTTAAAAACCTTGAATTTTATATAATAACTATTTTATACTTGCTATTTGATTTTCTATCTAATATTCGCATGCACATGGTTTTGAATTATATTTATATTATATTTTCATTCGTGAAATTAAGGGGCTAATTCAAATTCTACTTATCCAATTAAAATGTGGTTAAAATAATTAAAAGAGAATATAATAATTGGTGCTCTAAATATCCTATATGCTGCATTATACAAAATAATAATAACTGTATTTGAAAATGTTATATAATTTTAAAATATATAAAATTATGTAAAGATAGATAATATTGTTGAAATCCTAAAAAAAAAAAAAAACACTATTATTAAAAGTAAACTCAACGCTTTTATATTTAGTATTATCACAATACCGTTTAAACCGAATAATAAAATGATGATTTGTTTATTTTTGAGTAAATGCGGCATTTAGTTTTATTCTTGGAAATGAAAAAGGCCTTTTATTCATGGTATCCAATTTTAAAATTGGTACTGGTCCTATTGGAATATAGAATAGAATATTAGGTTGNTTTCTTTTTATCCTTTTGGATTATGTTGGCGTTTGTTGATTTTTCGTCGCTTTTTGGATGATTTTGCAGATGCAAGAGGTTGAATCGCTTGGTTCTTCATCCTTTGGTTCTGTCTAAAGCCGGACCGAAGGCATTTGCAGTTAGAATGGAAAAATGGTGCGATTCCGCTCACCGTTTTCTCAAACGCTGCGTTGACGCCGGTAACTCGGAAGCGAGTTACACGCTCGGAATGGTTTGTTCTTCTTGTTCCTTTGTTTTAAAAATATTGAAGAAATTGATACTCTGTATTTGGAGTGGGGATGGGGAATGATGATATCTCTGTTTTTTCCCCTGTAGATCCGATTTTATTGCTTGAGAAATCGAGGGAGTGGAGCTTCTTTAATGGCTAAAGCAGCGATTAAATCTCACGCTCCGGCGCTATACTCGCTCGCCGTCATTCAATTCAACGGCAGCGGTGGCTCTAAGAGCGACAAGGATCTCCAGGCAGGTGTAGCCCTCTGTGCTCGAGCCGCTTTCCTCGGCCATGTGGACGCACTTCGAGAACTTGGCCACTGCCTTCAAGACGGTTACGGTGTGCGACGGAACTCAGACGAAGGCCGCCGGCTTCTCATCCAAGCCAACGCTCGTGAGCTTGCTGCCGTTCTACTCTCCTCCTCGAGGGTACGGCAACAGCGCCACCACCAGTTCGGCAACCTCCCGGATTTGACGGCGACGCGTTGTTCATTGTTGAGCGATTTCGGCTGTGACTTTCCTGCGACGGAGCCACATCCGGTGAACCTGTTTTTGAGAGAATGGTTCGAATCAGAACGTGGAGTGGCTGCGCGTGTGGGGCTGAGACTTTGCTCGCACGGCGGATGCGGTCGGCCGGAGACTCGGCCGCACGAGTTCCGACGGTGTTCAATTTGTGGCACTGTAAATTACTGTTCAAGAGGATGCCAAGCTCAGGACTGGAAAGTCCGGCACAAAGAGGAGTGTACAGCCGTTCAGCGGTGGCAGGATGCGGAGGTTGACAACGCCGGCGGCGGCATATTTAATGCTGTAGAAGAGGTTGAGGACGCCAACGTCGTGGGTACTGTATAAAATCGTAACAGCGCTGTAATTTGAGTTTTTATTTATGGATATAAATGTAATTTTAGTATACAATTTTATTTTCCCTCATTTTCTTTTTAGGTTTTCAAATTATTTAAAAGAGAGAAAAAGGTCATCCGGTACTGGGAGATAGTTCTGGATAACCGACAAAGTTTTTTTTTTTTTCTTAAATCGATACTTTGAAGGGAATTTTGATGTGTTAAATCATGCATATTTCGTAATTTGAAATTTTCCAATCCTGCAAAATTATAATGAATTTAATTGCGCTAATCGGATGTTTATTTCTTTCCCAGAAATTGCTAAAGTTAAATGAACGAATAGAATAAACTTTATTCCATTTCTTAAATTTTATTTTGGTCCCGACTTTCAAGAGTTTCAGTTAAGGGTATTTTTTAAAAACCTTGAATTTTATATAATAACTATTTTATACTTGCTATTTGATTTTCTATCTAATATTCGCATGCACATGGTTTTGAATTATATTTATATTATATTTTCATTCGTGAAATTAAGGGGCTAATTCAAATTCTACTTATCCAATTAAAATGTGGTTAAAATAATTAAAAGAGAATATAATAATTGGTGCTCTAAATATCCTATATGCTGCATTATACAAAATAATAATAACTGTATTTGAAAATGTTATATAATTTTAAAATATATAAAATTATGTAAAGATAGATAATATTGTTGAAATCCTAAAAAAAAAAAAAAACACTATTATTAAAAGTAAACTCAACGCTTTTATATTTAGTATTATCACAATACCGTTTAAACCGAATAATAAAATGATGATTTGTTTATTTTTGAGTAAATGCGGCATTTAGTTTTATTCTTGGAAATGAAAAAGGCCTTTTATTCATGGTATCCAATTTTAAAATTGGTACTGGTCCTATTGGAATATAGAATAGAATATTAGGTTGATAAAGCATTATCCTAAAAAAGCTTTGTATTTCCCTTTCAAATTTCAACCATCTTGATCTTCGTGCAACACTCCCATTTTCTCCATTTATAAATCACACTTTTTATTTCTTTCAAAAATTTGTTCTCGCAATATTCCACTTTACTTCGCCCACCAATATGCTAAAAACTTACAACTTTTTAAATCAATGAATACCAATCAAAATTTTATTTTAGTAACTGGATTGTATGAGCTTCTTTATTTATTTATCATTAATATCGATAAGTGTGAAGATACGAAATTTAAAAAGAGGTACGTTGTGATTGAGGATATTAATAAATTCAAAGTTTGAAGGTTAGCTTAGGAAATTGAATATAAATGTTGAATATTCAACTTCTCCATCACTCTTTGTTTGTCGGCACCAATGGTGTCACATGGTTATTTTGTACGTTTTATTCTTTTATTATTATATTTTTAATCTAATTTTGCTTTCAAAATTATTGTTAATTTACTCCGCCTTTTTGTCTACTCCCTATAATCAATTAGATTAAAACAAATTCAGGAAATTATTCCAATGTACTACAATACTTTTGTCCAATAAATTTCAACCATTTTAAACCATTTAAAATGTGATTGTTATTTTTTTAATTTGAAAAAATGAAATATATATACCTTTTAATTTAAAAATGGAAGGCATCAATCAAGAATAGAAAAAATGAGAGAGATGAGACGAAAATGGAGAGGCTATTTTGACGGTGGCATTCACAAACTGCATATGGGGACCAAACCATTATAGCAATTTGTTTTTTAGCCTTAAAAATTGTATACCGAATTAACAGTCTAGAAATGGAAACTTTTATTTTTATATTTAAGGAGTGTTTTGTATAATTTAAATTTTAAAAATTAAATGTTTTGTTACAGATAGAGTTAATTCAAACTTACTAGAATTTTAATTAAATATTTTGAATATAAATAAGTTATTAGAGTTTGAAATATATAGATAGGGGCAAATTTGAAAAAGTAAGAACTTAATTACCTAACATATATGGTCTCAATTAAAATCTATGAACACCTTTTTGTACTAAAAAACGAAACTCCTTCTATAAATTACAAGAGATCCAAAATCTTGATATGTATTATCTCAATTAAAATTATAACTTTTTAATATAATATAGTTTTTCAGTTCAAATACGACATATAATTTAATTTAACCCTATGTTTGAGTATTGTTAAAATGTATTATTAATGTTAAAAGTATTTTTTCATTATTAAAAAAAAAGTTTATAAGTGTTTTTTTAATTTTTAAAAAGGTTTTAAACTATTAACTCACTTTTGAAAATTTAATAATATTTATTTTATATTTTAAAAAATAAAAGGTATTTTTTAAATAGAGTATTAAACTTTTTAAAAAATTAATGATATTATTGAAACCGGAAAAGTTTATGATTTTTTATTTTATTTTAATATTTTTATTAATTCCGTCTATATAAAGAAAATATTGTTTTGATTTATTCCGAAATTTCATATTTTGGAGAAATAATTGGTGACGCGAGTTGTTATAGCGCGTATACACATTCGACTATAAAAACTAGGAGGATTTTCAGGAATCCAATCGGCATCACTTCCTTCGGTCCCCGCCCCGGCCTTGTTAAATCCGACTGCCAAACTTCAATTCGAAACCTCGAAGTTTCTGCCATGGCGGAGAGCCTCCGAATTCGAAACATTCATTTCATCACTCTCGTTCTCCTCTGTATCGGATTCCCCGCTCATAGTAATCGGATTCGGCCCGATGAACACCAGCCGCTCTCCAAAATTGATGTATACAAGGCTACTGTTGCACTCCGAAACAATGCCTACATCAAAGCCTCGCCGCTTGTTTTAGGCCTCAATGTAAGTATCTCTACTCAGCTGTTTTTCTCATGCCGTTTTCTGTTGTTTATTATGCAATTGTTTGCTCCTGTATGATTTTGCTTATATCGATAGTTCTGAATGTTCTTCTTACTTGCCGTGTTGACTAATTTTTACTTTATTCGATTCAGTTTGCATATATGAATTTGGAAAATATTCTTAACCGATATTTCTGTTCTCATTCATTTTTTCATCTACATCGATACGGAGTGATTACTGTGTACACTTTTAGCTGGATTGTGCTTTTCGGAGATGTTTCAGCTTTCTTGATTAAATTTTTGTTTATTTATTGATCCTGTTTTCAGATATTTCAGCTTTGTTGATTAATATTCGTTGATTATTCATGAGATTCTTCTCAGATCTTACCTTCTGCGTTGATTTTTATATTACTTTCAAACAGTTCAATTTAAGTGTATGAGATATTTGCATGTCTGAGTTTAGAAATTACGGTTCTGACTAGCATTTCTATTCGGAAAATATTCGTAACCGATATTTCTGTTCTCATTTATATTTTCATCTACATCGATACGGAGTGATTACTGTGTACACTTTTAGCTGGATTGTGCTTTTCGGAGATATTTCAGCTTTCTTGATTAATATTCGTTGATTATTCATGAGATTCTTCTCAGATCTTACCTTCTGCGTTGATTTTTATATTACTTTCAAACAGTTCAATTTAAGTGTATGAGATATTTGCATGTCTGAGTTTAGAAATTACGGTTCTGACTAGCATTTCTATTCGGAAAATATTCGTAACCGATATTTCTGTTCTCATTTATTTTTTCATCTACATCGATACGGAGTGATTACTGTGTACACTTTTAGCTGGATTGTGCTTTTCGGAGATATTTCAGCTTTCTTGATTAAATTTTTGTTTATTTATTGATCCTGTTTTCAGATATTTCAGCTTTCTTGATTAATATTCGTTGATTATTCATGAGATTCTTCTCAGATCTTACCTTCTGCGTTGATTTTTATATTACTTTCAAACAGTTCAATTTAAGTGTATGAGATATTTGCATGTCTGAGTTTAGAAATTACGGTTCTGACTAGCATTTCTATTCGCATCCGATTTTTCATCTGCCTCATTACGAAATGGTTACTTTGCCGAGATATTCTATATTTGTTTATTGATTCTGTTTCAATTTTATATTTCTAGTGCGAGAATATCAGGGATATAATTTGCTTGACGATTTGTTGATTCTTTGTAACTTGCTTCTTACTTTCTGTGTTAACTTATCTAATTTTTCATTCCGTCATTTTGTCTGAGTTATTGTTTATTTGTTGATTCTGTTTCAATTGTATACTTTCAGGGCGAGGATACCGATTGGGTGACGGTCAAGTTTTTACATCCTGAACCCTCAGCAGATGATTGGATTGCAGTGTTTTCTCCTGCGAAGTTTAAGTATGTGACATCTCTTTGTTCCATGATTTAGTATACAAAAATCTGGTTATGTGCATAGCTCTAAGTAAATGTGAAAGGTTATAATATTCTTAGCTTGTTTAGTTTCTATCCAATGATCATGATCTCACTATGATGGTGAAAGTGATACTAGTAACAAAACTGAAAGAACTCTGTTTCTTCGTGGCAGCTCATCTCCCTGTCCTGGTTCAAATAAAAGGGTCCAAACTCCATTAATCTGCTCGAGCCCTATAAAGGTATTCAGAGCTAACTTGTAATATTGACCTTTACGTAAATGTCAAATATATTCCTTTATAATGCTTGAAATGAAACAATGATCATGAATTTCTTCCCTAACAATCTATTTTCCAGTTCAATTATGCAAACTACTCAAGTCCAAATTATGCGAAGACAGGAAAAGCTTCTTTGGTATTCGAGTTGATCAATCAGCGAGCTGACTTCTCATTTGCCTTATTTTCAGGAGGTCTTTCAAATGTTTGTTCTCTCTCCTTGCTTCCTGTATTTAAAAAATAATTTAGTCTAAATTTGTTTTGACTTCATTTCTTGTCCAATATAACCATGATTATATGTTTTTGACTTCATTTCTTGTCCAACTTACTTCATTTCTTGTCCAATATGCAGCCCAAACTTATTGCTGTTTCAAATCCACTTTCATTTAAGAATCCTAAAGCACCATTGTTTCCTCGCCTTGCACATGGGAAGCTATGGAATGAAGTAAGTTGATCGATATCCTTGTATTTCCTTTAATTTTATCGTGGAGAATTTTTGATAGAGGACACAAAAAAAGTCAATAGTGGTCCACAGTTCGAGAACTTCCTATCCTAATGTGATTTCCTTTCTATCCACATCACCATGCTCCTCTAGTTATTATTTAAACTATTAAGAAAACTTTAATAATTTGGATACACATTGCTTACTTTATGTCAATAAATGTCTTCAAAACCGATACTCGTACTTGCAGCCGACATACGTGAGAAAAGTACATATTCTATAGTTGTTAGCAAGATTTAAGTAGCTCATCGGCAGAACAATGGTATACTTTTGTTTTTTTGCAGATGACAGTAACCTGGACCAGTGGGTACAATATAAGTGAAGCTATTCCCTTTGTTGAATGGGGTTTAGAAGGAGAGACACAGACTAGATCCCCTGCTGGGACGCTGACATTTAGTAGGAAGAGCATGTGTGGTATGATTAATTCGTGCAACTCATCAACTAGACTTTGTGTGTGTGTGCATTTACCATTCACTTACAATTTGAATCTAGTTGATTTTTAATACCAAACAATGGCAATTAACCAAAAATTTATTAGAGAATTAGTTCACATCGACCAATCAGATGACTGCCTTGCTCTTGGCCACTCTAGGTTTTTTTTTGCTGCCTTGTTAAAGTTTTACTGCTTTTGTTCTGCAAATTACTTAAAAACAGAGACTATGCCTTATGGTCGACTCTTTAATTTTTTTCCCTTCATCTTGGTGTCCATGGAAATGAGTTGTCAATTCCATCCATATGGCTTCTTAGAACACTACCAACGTCTTTCTTTCACAGTCTCATCAGAACATGAATTACAATTCTTTTAGAAAGGTAGTTAAGGCTTCTTTCAGAGTGAATTGATGACTTTCTTCGATTCTAGTCTTAACATAATTGCTCTACAAACCATCTTATGGTTACTCTTTAATTTTAACTGAAACACTGATTTCAAAAATTTGACTAGTTACATTATGGCATTTTTTATTTATTAAAGGTGCTCCTGCACGAACTGTTGGTTGGCGTGATCCTGGTTTCTTTCATACGAGTTTCCTACAAAACTTATGGCCGAACACTGTGTATGTATCAATGATTGAAGCTATTGGTCTGTACCATTATTAAAATCCTGCTCATGCACACTAAGGATTGTCACGTTGGTTTCAACAGGTACACGTACAGACTGGGTCATCGCTTGTTTAGTGGCTCATATATTTGGAGCAAGAACTATTCATTCAAGTCATCACCGCATCCTGGAGAAGAATCATTACAGCGTGTCATTATATTTGGTGATATGGGGAAGGTACAAAAAGTATTTAGTTACATTGAAAGTTGAAATTCAACGAAACTGAAATTTCTGAACTTCAGTTAATTAACTTAATTTCGGCTCCACTTTGTGACCTATGTTTATTTCTTGTATTGACTTGATAGTTCTCTATATTCTTGAGTGGACGCTCTATAACTGCCTTCACATTTGAGGGACAAGTAACATTTTGAATAATTCGAAGAAACTTGGTTATATTACAAATGATTTTTTGTAAAGGAACAACCCAATCCTTTCTTGTCCTGCCAGTTCAGTTGCCTTTGTTTCACAGGTAACTGTAAAAAAGATATAACAGAATTATCATCCAAACCCGGTTAGAACTTAGAATTCAAATGCCAGCTCTTTCCACATCGAATTTCTCGGAGTTGCTCAAGTTTTGTTTGTGGTAATCTTACAAAAATAAGCTTTTGTCGAAAAAGGCACTGAAAAAAGTTTTTCTGACTTTCAGGGACAACGTGATGGCTCAAATGAGTACAGCAACTATCAACCCGGAGCATTGAACACCACTGACCAGCTCATCAAAGACTTGGACAACATTGACATTGTCTTTCATATCGGAGACCTATCTTATGCAAATGGGTATCTCTCACAGTGGGACCAATTCACTGCGCAGGTGGAGCCCATTGCATCTAGGGTCCCCTACATGGTTGCAAGGTTATCAATATCAATAACTCGATTTTTTTCCAAGCGAATGATTTTTTACCATCTACTTGATAATCTTAAGGGTCTCCAATTTCACTCCTGCAGTGGTAACCATGAGCGTGACTGGCCGAATACCGGGTCCTTCTATGCAAACATGGATTCGGGTGGGGAGTGCGGAGTTCCAACGGAGACCATGTTTTATTTTCCTGCCGAAAACAGAGCAAAGTTCTGGTAAGCCACGAATTCTTTTGCAATTTCATGGATCTATTGCAATGCTGGTTTTTATAAGTTGTTTCACAAATAAACTGTTCACTGGCTTTAGATTCGTTTTAGATTACAAAAATATCATTCTCTGCCGTCTTCAAAATAACTATCCAATCGGATGGCTTAATTTTGTTAAATTGTCTCTTCCAAAAAACAAACATGATCTAACAATAATATTAACTGACATTTCTTGTCATAAATTTAGATCAAAAAATAAATAATGAAACATGTTCGTTATACATGTAATTTGTCTGTTGAATAGACAGTTTCGGATGAAAAACACAGATAATTTCAGCACTATTTATTAAACTATGATGCTGAAAGAATATTTTACTATATTTTCCGCTTTTTATTGAATATCTCAATACAATTTGTGAAGCATTTCATACATGATGTAAATGGTTTCAGGTATAAGACAGATTATGGATTATTCCGGTTCTGTATAGTAGACTCTGAACATGACTGGCGAGAAGGCTCAGAACAGTACAGATTCATAGAGCATTGCCTTGCATCAGCGGATAGACGAAGACAACCTTGGTTGATATTTGCTGCTCATCGTGTGCTTGGCTACTCTTCCAACGATTGGTATGCGTTGGAGGGATCATACGAAGAACCCATGGGAAGGGAAAGCCTACAGAAACTCTGGCAGAAGTACAGGGTTGATATCGCCTTCTATGGCCATGTCCATAACTACGAAAGAACATGTCCAATTTATCAGGTAAACCACTTTTCCTAATCTATTTTTAAAAAAGTTTTTGAATCCGGGTCAAATTTCTAAAAAGTTTATTTTTACTCATCTGTTTTTAAGACTTCAAACTTCCGTGAACTTATAAAATCCAATCTTATTTTCGACAAAAAAAGAAAAAAGCATGGATTTTTTTTAGTGAAAGAAACAAGTTATATGAATGCTTTCCTTTTCAAAACAGAAGTTTGAGATTTTAATTTTAATTTTAATTTTAATTTTTTTTTTTTTTTTTTTTGCTATGGTTTCAAAAAGGATTCTGAAAGAAAATTAGAAAACAAAGCAAATGCCAGTAAATGAATATAATTTACAGAAATGAAAAACTTCAAAAGAATGCCTAACCATATTATCTTTTGAACATCTTGATAGAATTTTTGAAAGCTACTTTTGCGAATTTTTAAAATTGATAATATATTAAAATACTCAGAAATTAGTTTATAAATAACTAACTATGAATTTTAAAAGTAGAATGTCCAAGACAAACCCCCCATAGGACAGCGTCATTATTTTAAAAATCTACATCTTTTAATAATAAAGAAGAATTGAGGTTCGATTTAGACATTTTATTTAAGAGGGGTAGACAAGAATGTGGATGAACATGAGTCAATAGCATAATTTTTTAAGGAAAATCCATATCATGCCTTTATTCTAAACTTTGTTCGTCATTATGTTTTTATGGTGCTCGTGTAGAATCAATGCGTGAATGAAGAAAAAAGTCACTATTCGGGCACTATGAATGGCACAATCCACGTGGTTGCTGGCGGAGCAGGGAGCCACTTATCCGCATTCACCAAGGAAATCCCCAAATGGAGTCTATACAGAGACTACGATTTTGGTTTCGTAAAGTTGACGGCATTCGACCGTCACTCTCTGCTTTTCGAGTACAAGAAAAGCAGCGACGGTAAGGTGTATGATTCCTTTACCATTTCAAGAGACTACAGGGACGTCCTGGCCTGTGTTCCCGACAGTTGCGAACGCACAACTATGGCCGCCTGAACTTGGACTTTCTCCTCTTTCATGTGCTAGTTGCATTGCATATATCGTCTCCCTGAAATATGATAGTTATGTTTATTTAGTTAATAATTAGATAATGCAATCACAGGGACTCTCTCCTTTTGTTCTCAAGGTTCCAGGGACTCTCTCCTTTTGTTCTCAAGGTTCTTATTAAAATTTTAAAATTTTATATTTTAGCCTTTAACATTAGGACAAGAGTAAACAATTTTTTGGTCCCGATAACTCTTTAACTCTTTTCAAAAACAAAACATTATAGCATTTTCTTTTCCTCCCTCCGATGCCGTCAAAGAAGAGACTGTCGGCGAAAAAAGAAAAAAGATTTTAATTTTTAAAAAAGAAAAAAGATTTTAATTTTTAAAAAATTAAAAATATATTTTATTTTGAAAATTTTAAAACGTATTTTTTAAAATAATTTGAAATGTATTTATTTTGAGGAATTAAAATAAATTAAATATATTTTTTATTTTGGAAATTTTAAAATGTATTTTTTAAAATAATTTAAAATGTATTTTTTAAAATAATTTAAAATGTATTTTTTAAAATAATTTACAATGTATTTTTTTAAAATAATTTAAAATGTATTTATTTAAAATAACTAAAAATATATTTTATTTTGAAATTTTTAAAATGTATTTTTTAAAATAATTTAAAATGTATTTATTTAAAATAACTAAAAATATATTTTATTTTGAAATTTTTAAAACGTATTTTTTAAAATAATTTAAAATGTATTTATTTTGAGGAATTAAAATAAATTAAAATATATTTTATTTTGAAAATTTTAAAACGTATTTTTTTAAAATAATTTAAAATGTATTTATTTTGAGGAATTAAAATATAATATTTATAATAAAGAATCACATCAACTTCGTCAACGGAAAAACTAGACAGAACAAC
Organism: Cucurbita pepo subsp. pepo; assembly: GCF_002806865.2. Taxonomy (NCBI): domain Eukaryota; kingdom Viridiplantae; phylum Streptophyta; class Magnoliopsida; order Cucurbitales; family Cucurbitaceae; genus Cucurbita; species Cucurbita pepo. The sequence continues at coordinate 8,096,347 of NC_036655.1, read as the reverse complement.
CAATATAGATACCAAAATGAAATAATCCAAAATTCAGGAATGAAAAGTGTAATTTCAGTTAGTCCAAAAAGTTATAATTTCATGCACTCATTTAGTTAATGTCTAAGCTAAGTCACGAAAGTATACTTATTTATCATTATTATATTTTTAATAAAAATTCTTTCAAAATTGTTTTAAAATCATAGTTAAATTTTGAAAACCAAAACCGACTGTGACATTTTTTAATAAAAAACAAAAGGAACGGTTCTTTTCAACAATAAATTTTACGAACCACTCCCTTAATAAGCTTCAACTTTAATCTGATGTGCTAATTCAGTTTTGTTGGTTCTAAATTGATTTTATGAGCTGATATAAAAAAAAAAACGATCAAATCATAGAACTTTAGTTTACAAGGGGTTGGAGTATCGTGGTCGAGTGTGCTAGGTGGAAAGTAAAGACCATGTATTTAAAGATAATATTGGCCTTTCGTTTTCTACTTTTTAAAAATTATTCTCGCATACCAATATTTTAAATCTACATGCAAAATCGCTTTATAATCATAGTTGAATTTTGAAAAAATAGCCTTCTGCTTTTAAAATTAAAACAGAAAAAGAAAAATAGTCTTGAATAGAAATTATAAAGTTAGTTTTCAGAACTGAAAATCAAAAAAGAAAAATCGAAGAGACAAATCTATTTAACAGACAATTTTACTAACCTCTCACGCTCTCAATTTTTTTAAAAAATATTTTAGAATTACCCTGTTTAAAAACCATTATTAAAATGTATCAAATATCGAACACACAATGGTCTCGTTTTGTAAACTTAATTACTAAAGCGATCTAATTGGAAATTGATGGGTGTAAGCAAAAGATACTTTATTGGCGTACCTGAAGAACCTCCAGAACTGATTGTCGTTCCTTTCATTGATTGTTGCAGAAACAATTTGTTGTGCTTAAGCCAGCCAGCCTTTAAGTTGTCGACGTCGCTAAGCTGAATACATACTTCAAGCAAAATGTTTCTATAGTGAATTTTCAAACCACTATGAGGAAGCAAATGGAACTCAAATAATAAGAGGATACGTTCCACAGTTGTTAAAACTTACCCGTAAATTGAAAACCAACTCCAGAATCCTTGATGAAAGGTCAGCAGCACCTGAAGGTTGCTTGTCCATTTAAGACAAAAAAAAAATAAAAATAATATTTGAGTCGTTTGTCACGATACTCGCAGCTTACAATATATTGAATCCGATGAATTATCACAAATGTTCACTGTAAGGGATTACCTCTGAAAGGACTCGGTAGTTTGCAGCGAAGGATTCACCAACTTTTCAACTTGAACCTTTTCGGTTTCAAGCATAGAGCAAGTATTTCTCAACTTGATTCAACAGAAAGCTGCCTGAGTTTCATGCAGGAAAATGTCTAGCTCCGCCCCTAGGGCTATCGACCACTATCCAACAATTTCAGTAACATTATCTTCTCCAATCATTCGATGATTGATGGGTGATAATGGATAATCTATTCTTAAAAGTGAGCAACGAGCCGCGTATTGAAACACAACCTGCATATGTGGTTTCCATAAATGGCTAGAAACAAAGTAAACAAATAACAGCGCACAAGTATTCTACCTAAAATTATGATCTGCTGGATAAATTCATGGCATTTAAAAAAAACGGCAGTAATTATTAATCATAAAACTAATTGTCAATTAGTTTTTATGAATATGATTTGACCCTACAAGTATGATATTTAGCACAATTTCTAACCTTGGAGTAACTATCCTCGAGCTCGATTGACCTTGCCAGCGTAATGTAAATCTACCCTCTGAATCCTCCCGTCCACAATGGTCAACCCACCATCAACAATGATAAATCGAAATAGATTACCTGAAGACAAACCCTAACTGAAAATTCAAGAAATTCTGGTATTTACTTGCTGACAAAGAAGAAACCTCAAATGTTGGTAATAAATAACAACAGAAAACCTGCATGCATGAAACTCGTGGCATTGACCAAAATGGGCTATTGAAGTGAGTTAAACAAAAATCTCCTCCCAGAACCCCTCCCATACTCGTCTACACCCTCTTGATCCTTCCCAACAGTATGTCTCATGAGATGCCAAATAAACAAGTTAAACATAAAAGTCTAGTCAAAGAAGAGGACGCAAAATGTCTTCAACATAGAATGATAAGCCTGGCTCTGAGGACCATAACCACTACAAACATCCGTAAGAATCTAAACCAAAGGATAAAAAGAGAGTAGAGTGACCAAGGGATATCATAGCAGGGGAGCCAAATAAGTGAAAAGAAATGAAGTAATTGAGAAGGGATGTATGTAACAGAAAGGGAGACCAAAATATGAGATGCAAAGAGAGAGAGAGAGATGCCAATATCAAGCAACAGTTTCTTCAGCTAACACAATCCCCAATAACAACATTAAAACTAAGATATGGTGACATAGGTACCATGCCAAATTACACAACAAACCAACAAGGACAGAAAGAAGACATAATAACCACAGACCTCATTGCAAGCAAAAATGTAGTCTTAGGAAGCAACATGTAATAAACAAAAGAATTTTAACACTAATGAACCATAGAAAGGGTTAAATTTGGATCAACAAAACCTTTTCGATCAAGTCACCATCTAAGCAACCAATGTCCACAGAAGGATCATCTAATGTAGCACCCTTTCCGTCACCTTGTAGCTCCAAAACCAGCTGATCATTCAAATAAGGCAGTATTAGCATTATAAACTGCATGAGAGAGAGAGAGAGAGAGAGAACAGATCCATGTCGTATCACAAAAATGGATCATTGACCACTTCAATTGACTAGAAACTAAGATAGTGGCAACATTATTTATAAAAAAGAAAAAGAAAGGAAGAAAATAATTGCAGACATTCATATAGTTTTTTTTTTTTAATAACAAGAAATGCAGAGATAAAGTACCTGCTGTTGGCTTGGAACTTGTCCATTTTATCTGTGTCAATAACATATCGACTGCAATTCTCATCCTTCCAGACCAATGCAAGTGGTGTACCTGGCTGGTAATGGGAATGCCTAGAACAAAGACAACTTCTCAATACGTGATGGATGAAGTTATACCTTGTAAGCATAGAAACAGATTCATAAAATGAAAGAAATAACTTAACAAGAAGAACAGAGCATAGCAATTATCAAGCATAAGCATCATAACATTATAACTTGAAAATTGTTAAATATGTAATTCTACATGTACATAAGGAGTGGTCCACAGGTTTCAAAATATTCCAATACAAGATAACAGAAGTTATCAACTAAATGAAAAATTATACATGAAAGAAAATAAAATTAAAACCTCATTTAAAAGGAGAAGGAGAACTCCCAATGTATTAAATCATTTCTTGATGATAAATCTTACTTGTAAAATAATAGATCATCCTTGACCAAAGGTACGGCTCCTGTATAAGCCACATAGAGACTATTTTGATGGCATGTATATACAGGTATCGAGCTGAATTTATATTCGTGATACTATGAAGGTGGCTCACAAGCACCAGTTTCAACAAGCTTGGAATTGAGCCAGAAGAAGCGAAACTCAGCTGTGTAATCATAAAGAGAATATCCACGTCAACAAATCATATTAATGACGTAGTACATTTGTCCATCTACAGGACATTCAAACCTTTACTAATCAATAAAGAAAACGTGGACTATGAATGGCATAGGAATTACGAGAAACTTACCTCATGAAATATACAATTTAGAATAGAATATGTTTGACCGGATCCAGAGGCATTTTTTTGTCTTTGCTCGGTTAGGTAGAGCAGAAGGAAACCGATGCAGAATTGATCCATTTCGTAGCCTGCTGATAGTTGTTCCGTTTGAAGAAACTACAAAGCATCGTTTACCGGAAGGCCTTGCAAGTACGCATCTAAAAACATCCAAAGCACAACAGAAATGTCAACCGCAGCTTCGAAACAGAGTCAAAAATGAAAGAAATAACTTAATAAGAAGAACAGAGCATAGCAATTATCAAGCATAAGCATCATAACATTATAACTTGAAAATTGTTAAATATGTAATTCTACATGTACATAAGGAGTGTTCCACAGGTTTCAAAATATTCCAATACAAGATAACAGAAGTTATCAACTAAATGAAAAATTATACATGAAAGAAAATAAAATTAAAACCTCATTTAACAGGAGAAGGAGAACTCGCAATGTATTAAATCATTGCTTGATGATAAATCTTACTTGTAAAATAATAGATCATCCTTGACAAAAGGTATGGCTCCTGTATAAGCGACATAGAGACTATTTTGATGGCATGTATATACAGGTATCGAGCTGAATTTATATTCGTGATACTATGAAGGTGGCTCACAATCACCAGTTTCAACAAGCTTGGAATTGAGCCAGAAGAAGCGAAACTCAGCTGTGTAATCATAAAGAGAATATCCATGTCAACAAATCATATCAATAACGTAGTACGTTTGTCCATCTACAGGACATTCAAACCTTTACTAATCAATAAAAAAACGTGGACTATGAAATGGCATAGGAATTACGAGAAACTTACTTCATGAAATATACAATATAGAATAGAATATGTTTGACCGGATCCAGAGGCATTTTTTTTGTCTTTGCTCCGTTAGGTAGAGCAGAAGGAAAACGATGCAGAAGTGATCCATTTCGTAGCCTGCTGATAGTTGTTCCGTTTGAAGAAACTACAAAGCATCGTTTACCGGAAGGCCTTGCAAGTGCGCATCTACAAACATCCAAAGCACAACAGAAACGTCAACCTCAGCTTCGATCATTCGAATCAAATTCATTGAGAAATTAAGATTTTCTCTCTTTTTCCTTTTCATTTTCTGAATCCTTGTTGATGTAAGAATCAGACATTTGTGCAACCAGAAAGCTCTATGGTGAGGAGGATCAAACACTCCAACAAACAAACAAAAATGAGCAATCAAAATTAAGCTCGGTATACAATTGGCCAAGCACCGGAAGTGAGTGAGAATGAAACAACCGGAGAGATTTGAATTTGAATGCGAACATGCAATTATGAGCAAAAAACAGTGCTCATAAAACCAATACCAAAGCTGCGATGATCAGATGAGGCATCGAGTAAATAGAAACAAGATCCAAGCCGAAGTAGTAGTTGAAGAAAACATAAGCGTAAATAGATAACTTAATATTAGTAACAGAGAGATGAGAAGGAATTATAACCAGTCTTCGCTAAGCCGATCAGGAACATCTATCATCCATTCAGGAAGCAACAGTTGCTTCGATAACCACTTACGAGCCTCTGAACCTTTGAGCTTCAAAGCCTGGAGCACATCGAGATCTATCAGAGCAGGCTCGTTAAACTCATCCTGCGGTAGTAGCTCCGGAAATCATTCTGTTTCGGATTCGAGTTCGTTTAGTTCAATTTCCAGCACCGGCTCAGAGGTAATAGGCTCGTTAAATGTGGATGAGAGGGAGAGGAGCGTGGAGGCTAGGGAGCGGGCTTGTTGCTGAGCGTCGCGGCGCTTCTGCATTTTCCGTTGCAAAGGAAGTTCCCGCCGGTTTTAATGGTCGGAGATCGCTGGCCGTCTGTTCGGACAGCGAATGCGCGGTGCCATCTTCGCGCTAAAACTCAATTATCGAAATGAAGGAAGTCTCCAGTTCGGCTTCCGAGATATCGTATATTAACTGCCCACGAAGAAATTCCATAATTTAAATTATTTAATATAATATTGGGCCCTCAACATTATGGGCTTTGGGCCCAGTTCCAGATGAGCGGTAGTCTATGACTTCAGCAAAGTTAAAAAGGAGCTATATTTCTCGTAAAAAAACAATAAAATTTTAAAATAATTCATTTTTCTATAAGCACATTAAAAAAAAATATAATAATATATTTATTTCATCTCACATAAAATAAACATATAGATAGAAAACAATTGTCCAGATCAAATCCTAATTAATCTCAGTAAAGTTTATTTTTCTTTTTCATTTGTCTAATTTGTATTTATTATAAAATATGATATTCAAAGTAACACGTTTTATTTATTTAACTGGTAATCCTTTAGAATGAAAAATTAATGTCTAATTTGTTGATTAAAACTTTATTATTAGTTTCCTATTCTTAAAATTTATGTTTTCTTTANAAAAAAAAAAAAAAAAAAAAAAAAAAAAAAAGCTTGATTTTTTAAAAGAATTATAAATACAGTTAACAAAACAAAGAAACAACTACGTGAAAGAATTGTTAGCTTAATTTTAAACTAAGTAACCATAAAACGTTACATTTATATTTCTAGTTTTTTAATCCTTTTTTTCTACCAGTATTTTTAAAATTGAAGTTAAAAATTAAAAAATTAAAAAAAATAAAAAATAAAAATAACCATAATTTTTAGGTAGCACATGGAACGTCAATAGATAAGAGCAATAGCAACTACCGGAGATAAAGTATTATTTTTATATTATTTAATGGGAGAAAATGGGGGGAGAGAGAGGGAGAGGGAGAGGGAGAGGGAGAGAGAGGGAGAGGGAGAGGGAGAGAGAGAGAGAGAGGGGGAGAGAGAGAGAGAGAGGTACAAAAATGGAAGACATGCAGGGTTTTTACTTGGAAAGCAAACGCAAGCACAGAAAAGAGGAGCCCCAAAAGGAAGATGCTTTGTCTCAATCCGCAGTTTAGTATTTATGACTCCCAAACCTTCATTTTCCCAAATTCCAACCCCCACCATTCTACCCTCCTTCCTCCTCCGTTTCCCCCCCTTCTTCCTTCTCTCTACAAAATTCCCTCCCAATGTCTTCTCGTCTTCTTCCCCGCTTCCCCACACCGGGCCTTCCACGCTTCATAGCTTTTTGCTACTGAATCCCTCCTCCCTTCTCGCTTCCTCTCCACCGAATATTCCCTAAAATGGCCGCCACCAACACCAATGTCGCCACCGCCGTCGACGACCGCGTCTTGGCCACTGCGCAGCAGATCGTCAAGAGCCTCAATACCCCTAAAGAGGTTCGTGAGGACATGCTCTTGATTCTCTCCAATTTCGATAATCGCCTTTCCAGTATCGGTAGTATGATCAACAGTGACAACAACTCCAACACCGAGAACGATAGGTTGGATGCTGCTGAGAAGGTGATTCTACGTTGGGATCCTAATTCAGATGTACCGAGACCGTCGCTTAATTGGGAGGACTCGCCGGACGAGGCGGCTGAATATTTATCTGCGGTGGATGATATACTCCGGCTAGTTGAAGGCCTGTCAATTGGGTCCGAGTCGACCAAGATCGTTGCCCGGGCGGAAAACGCGATCCAAATGGCGATGTGTCGGCTCGAGAGCGAATTTCGCCATATCCTGATCCAGAGCACAGTTCCTCTCGACGCCGATCGGCTCTACGGCTCGATCCGAAGAGTTCACCTCTCATTTGCGTCCCATTACAGTGAAATTGACGACGAATTCGAGAGTTTCGGCGAGGAAAGTCGCAATTCCGGGCGATTCCATGAGCGAGGTGCGACAATTGGAGAAGATTCTTGGGTCGATTTGATCCATCCCGATGCGGCTGTTGATCTCTCGGAAATTGCGGACCGTATGATTCGCTCTGGCTACGAAAAGGAGTGTGTTCAAGTCTACAGCACCGTTCGTCGCGATGCTTTGGACGAGTGTTTGGCAATTCTTGGCGTCGAACGGCTCAGCATTGAGGAGGTTCAGAAAAGTGACTGGAAATTTCTAGACGAGAAGATGAAGAAATGGATCCAGGCCGTCAAAATTACTGTCCGGTTGATTTTGGTCGGTGAGAAGAGGCTCTGTGACCAGATTTTTAGTGGCGCCAATGAATCCCAGGAGATTTGTTTTAACGAAACAGCAAAAGGGTGTGTAATGCAGCTGCTAAATTTCGGTGAGGCAGTGGCTATTGGGAAGAGGTCACCGGAGAAGCTGTTCCGAATCTTGGATATGTATGACGCTCTGGCTGGCGTTTTGCCACACTTGGAAGCCATGGTTTCCGATGAGTTTCTGATCGGTGAAGTACACGGAGTATTGTCTGGACTGGGAGAAGCAGCCACGGGAACTTTTGTGGAGTTTGAGAACGCTATTCTTAGCGAAAATTCAAAGAAAGCAATGCAAAATGCCGATATTCACCCGCTCATTCGATATGTAATGAATTATGTTAGGCTGCTGGTTGATTACAGTAAGACAATGAACTCTCTTTTAGAAGATGAGGAAGAACAAGACATGCCAAATGAGAAGGATAACGATGATATACTGCAGTTGGAAAGCACGTCGCCTTTGGCTCGTCGATTGTTCATGTTGTTATCGTCTCTGGAGTCCAATCTTGTGGAGAAATCTAAATTTTATGAGGATGTTTCTATGCAGTTCATATTCCTAATGAACAATATACTGTACATAGTGAAAAAGGTGAAAGATTCTGAGCTTGCCCAGCTGCTTGGCGATAACTGGCTTCGCAGGCGTAGCGGCCAAATTCGCCAATATGAAACTAGTTACCTTAGAGCCTCTTGGAGCAAAGTCTTGTCTTGCTTAAAGGATGAAGGCATTGGTGGGAGCCCAAGCAACGCCTCCAAGGTAGCTTTGAAGGAGAAGTTCAAGAATTTCAATGCAGGTTTTGAGGAAATCTGCAGGGTTCAAACAGCTTGGAAGGTGTCGGATACTCAACTGCGCGATGAGCTGATCATATCGGTTTCGGAGAAGGTGATTCCTGCGTACCGCTCCTTCTTAGGAAGGTTTAGAAATCAGTTAGAGAGCGGAAGGCATTCTGGGAAGTACATAAAGTACACGCCAGAGGATTTAGAGAACTATCTGTCAGATTTGTTTGAAGGATCACTTGCTGTATCACATCACTTGCGAAGAAAGAGTACTTGAAACAAATCCAGACTTGAAACTGTTTGATGGTGAGCTGTTGATCTTTTTTTTTTTTCTTCTTTCTTTTTTGCTAATGTTATAGAACACATGAGACTGGGAAGCTTACGATCGTACTTACCTTTGTTCATACACTGTATAATACATTACCATTGTTGTATACATTAGATTGTGGATCTTTATTTGAGGTCAAGTAATATTGTGGACATAACTCCAAATCCCCCCCGGACCCGACCTCGGCTAGTCGAAGTCTATTAATCTATTACAAAGAAGCAAGAGTCAAATCTACAGTAATGCAATACTTTTGTTGTCATTTTTCGCACCTTGGCCCATAAATTGGCAGGAAACTTCAATCTTCTTGGTTGCAAACGATCGGGTTGTTGAATTATTATTTGACCGACAAGATTGTACGGCAACATGTATTAGATAGATTCAACCATCATATTGTCTGTGTCTAAACTCCATAGTTATTTCCTCGTTTCTTCGTCGTCGGAAAATCAGTAAAAAACTGATAAACAAACTGATTTTTTGCATTTTCAGGGACTTCATAGAAGTTGAGATAAGAAGTAGAAGGTATTACGGTCGAGTGAGGGTGGCATTTTCTTAGCCGCAAGTGGCGACTGGCCGTGAGTTATGTTCTCCGGGGGAAGCTCAGCCATTTAGTTATTTGGGTGTTTTGCCTGAGGGGCAGAGCTCCTTCTTATCGCTTGTGCTGGGCCTCTGATTTTCACCCAACAACCGCCAGAATTCCCCACTCCCATTAAGTTTGGGGAACAAGTGACTGCATTCAGTCACACACAGCTAGCCAATATGGCAATTCATTTGGTCAGATGAAGCCATCAGCTCAATTATTATTCAATGACAGCTTTCCCATCCCATCATTTGATTTTCAAAGCTCTATTACCTCAAAGTTGTTAACATTAAAAACTTTGTTACATAATTTTACTCTTCATTTCAAACACTAAAAGGAAAAGCACTCGTTTCCCGTCTGGTCTTTCCCAAAATGTAAGGAAAAAGAGGGGGAAAACCACAAGAGAACTAATTACAGGTTATAAGTTGCCTATGTTTACAATCTGCACGTTCATCGAAGTTCGAGGACACACACCCAACAGAAAACTAAATGAAGAGGGCCAAACTGTTTATCCTAAGTAAAGTGCCCACAACATTATGCTGTTGCTGGCTACCATTTCACTCTCAAACCCGACTATTCTCAGGCAATGGTAGAACACCGTCGAAGAAATCGCCAAAGTAACCGCGAGGTTCATGGACTAACCTCGAGATGATATCTCTGAGGGTGACAACTCCTTCCAGATTGCCATTGTCGTCGACTACATACACACGGTGGATCTTCTTCGAGTCGAGCAGCAAAATCAAATCCTTTACAGAGTGATCCTTCTTGCACGTAATCATGTCGCTCAGCATCGGAGAGAACTCTTCATGCTTCTCTAAGTAGCTTCTAACCGCAGTCAGAAAGTTCTTGGCTGTTATCGATCTGTCAGAACGAAACAAGAGACCGTGTTATTTCGATTATTTCGTAACAAAATGTAATACTTTCCCTGCCAATCAACGAAGATTTTGATGGCAAACCTGTAATCGTGGTAGATTTCTGGTGCAGTAAGCAAGAAATGAATATCTCTTAAACTAATGTTGCCTACAGCCTTGCTTCCACCCTTTTCAATAACAGGTATACCTCCAACCTTCTTCTTCCTCATAAGTTTGAATGCTTGAAGAACAGGCTCGTCCTCGTACACCTTGACAATAGAAGCCGGTGACATCATCGGAAGACCGAGCTCCGAGAGCGTCTTTGTTCCCCAACTTTCAAACCATTGAAGCCCTGCACATTCTGCTAACATGTGAATCACAGCTGATTGTGTAATGATGTTCTCAATCTTTCCCTCCCCCAAGTCCACCACTGGTATGCTTTTCATTTTGTACTTTGATAGCAGTAACAACATTGTCAAGAAGGAATTCGACGTCTGCAACGCAAGAAATGGCGCCCAACGGAAAGATCCCGAGATGTCTCGCACCTGTACATTTAGAAGATTTGATCAAAACACCATGCCAATCCACATTCATCAGCTACATAATCTTGAAAACGAGACCAAACCTGTGTGCTCTTGTACAATTCAGAGGAAGTTAACGACTCAAAAAAGCTTCCCGGCGTCGATGCGGCGGATTCTGGGCCGAGTACCTGCTGTTCTAAAGGAGATATCACCCCATTTCTTGCCGCAGCCACAGCACTTCCATCACTAGGACTTCTCGGGGATGGAGGTTCCGACTGCAACACAAATCGTGTTAACATGAAGAATCAAACACAAACGAATTCATAGAAGCTCAAATTCAACTAACCTGATAAAGAATCCAAACGGCAATTCCAGCAAACTCAACGACTCCAAGGTATCTATCAATCCAACTTGAATGATCAGGTGCGTCAACGTCCACTACCGGTGCACTGAGGATCTTATGTTGGGCCAAAATTTGAACAGCTTCAGCTAGACTGCTATCCGATTTGATCTCAATTACTGAATAACAACACTTCAAAATGATCAAACGAATAAAAACAACGTGGAAATGAAGAACATATTGGCTTCTATGAAATTGAAAAGAGCACAGAATGAGCAATTCTTCGAACCAAAAACGTACCTTGATTAAGAGGGGCAGAAGGAAAGGCAGAGACGGGGATGCTTTCAAAGCAAGCATTAAGCTTTTCAGTGGGGCTGAGCTGCGGCTCTTGAACGTCCCATAAATCTTCCACTCGCATCCCCACCTTCGCCTCTGGGCTTCTCGGACTCTCCTCTGTCGCTGCCATCACCATTTTTTCTCCTCTTCTCTCTCTCCAATCACAGACTTTCCTTTTCGCTTTTTCTAATCCAACTCTGTTCTTGAGGAATGATTTTTACGATAAATAAGTCCCAACTCAGTGAGGAATGCTAGTGTCCAACACGGGGGTTTATTTCAATGTGCTTTGATTTAATCCTGGCGGTTCAAAGTGCGGACTTTTGTAGAGGGGAGATTTGACTGGACACGTGGAGGATTCGGGTGAGAGATGACGAATACACCTTTGATGAGGGTGTATTGGTCAAAACAGATCTGCGTCATTTACGTACAGCACGCTAATGCTTATCCCATTTGTCGGATTGCAAATAAACAAACCACCTTTCTTCCTTCTTCTTATCCCTACCTTTACTGATCACCACTGATGGGCAAAGCGCCGGACCCGCACTTTGCGTCCTGCTTTGTCTTCACTTTCGTGATGATGTGGCTCCATGTCGTGGCCTCTTCACGTGCTTCCGTGGCGGCCACGCGCTCAATTTCATCATATTTTTTTTTTTCTTTTTAAAAGAAAATAATCTTGTGTAGTGGGCCGTTGGGTAGTTTATCCATGAACCGATTTCAGCGGCTTTCGTGCAATCTCGGCCCATAGCTGAAATTCACAAACCACTTTTAAAACGATATTTAATATTTATTTAGTCAAATTGTTTAAATCAAGATCAACGGTTAAATAAATTGGTGAATCTTTTGAAATAAGATCAATTGTTACAGAAATTTAACCTAATTCTTCGGTTATCTTTGCTGCACAAAGAGGCGGCAAAGATTTTACTGCGCTTGGAATGTATGCACTCCCGTGACTCATTGTTCTGCTTTTCTACTCTGCGAGGGTTTCTCGCCATGGAATCTTCCGCTTCGTCGTTGCTCATGGCGCTTCTAAGTTTCTCGGCGACCTTCCGTCTAGTGGCTTACCGTTCCTTCTTCAAATCCGGTAATGCTTTTTCTCGAATCGCACTTTGATTTGAAATTTGCTCTTTTGTGTTCTGTTCTGTTCCGAATTTAGATAAGGAAAAATTCAGTACGCACAGTTTAATCGATCATTTTGACCTGAAGCCTCGGAAATTAGACAATTTCGTGTTTTGTAATAATGCATTTGAGTCTCAGATGGCATTTATAAGAGGAGTTGAATCGTCTACGTTATTGAATTATAAAAGAATGCTTTAAGGTTCTCTCGTATGCCTACTGTCATTTTGCAGGCTTCCATAATATTAGCCATCAAGGACCAGATGTTTACAGGTAGAAGAAGTTAATATGTTTTTAATTATTTAAAATCAGTTTGATACTTGATTTTACATTTTTAACATGGTTTGTAAAGCGTTTTTAACCATTTCAAAATTACTCAAAAACATGCTTTTAAGTTTTTTCTTTTTGATCATGAGATGTTTGAAGATTCTCTGATGTGTAGGATGAATTACTTGCCCGCCTAAGAAGCGCTGATGTTGACAACCGCTAAAGGAGTTGAGACACCGGCAATCTCCATGAACATGAGCCAAGCAACCCAAATCGAGGAAGTTGTGGATTACTTTCTTTCTCAACATTTAAATGTGTAAAATTAGGAACAAAGCATAATATCTTCAAGTTGAACTGACGGTGGTTTTGGAAAACAAAAGTTCGTCATGGTTATTTGTATCCATTTTGATGATGAGAAAAAACGTTCTTACCTAAATTATTGAGATTCTTACCAACAATTGAATTTTGCTTCAAAATGTCAGATTCTATGATATAATTGTCACAGGAATTAAATACAGCGTTTGAGTGTAGTTTTAAGATCTTATCTAAAAAGTGTTCGTGTTCTAATCTAAATCATCGGCATCACATCATTTGCGATAGTTTTGAAACGTTTTTCTTTCTTGAGCGATCAATAACAATATCTTATAAAGTTAATTTTCAAAAAAAATACATGACTTTTTTGGCCCTCTATAACGATTGTTTGAAATATTCTCACTCACTTATTGTTTTGAGAGAGAAAAATTGGTTGCTGCACTTTTAAAACGTGGAAGGAAATGTACAACATAACTACGTAGCTTAAGTGTGTTGTGAAATGTGGCTAAGTGGAATCTATGAAGCAAGACTTTTTGGGCAACGACCCCTCTTCCACTTCGACCTTTTCAAGTCGACAAAAGAAAATAGTAACGAAAATACCCCATGATTGGCAACAAGAATTGAGGAAGGCCCACCTCCTCCAAGTGACTTGATTGACCACCGTCATCGCCAGACGTTGTCCACATGTCGACCAAATCCTCCCACTGTTCACTCCCACCACCAAACCATATGCAGACAAAATAAAAAGCTTGCTAGAAGCGGCTCCGGCCATACAAGTGGGGGTCGGAGCCTCCATTTTTGGACGGTGGCATTATTTTAAACCCTAAAATATCAGTGGTCACATAGATAATGCTCCCACACCTATTCTACACTCCCTCCCTCNAAAAAAAAAGAAAAAAAAAAAAAAAAAAAAAAAAAAAAAAAAAAAAAAAAAAAAAAAAAAAAAAAAAAAAAAAAAAAAAAAAAAAAAAAAAGGTCATTATGACTCTAATCTTTGGTGAGATATCATTTCAAAATCAGCCTTTAATTTCATCCATTCAAATTTTAAATTTGTTTAATTATATCAATTTTTATTAAATTTGTAAATAAAACACGTGTGTACTTTTTTAAATATATACTTGATGAATTGAGATTAAAAATTTAGAGAGAAAATGTTAGGATTAAAAAAATGATTTTATTTTTATGGACGGCGTCAATGGTTCTCTCAATTTGATCACATTTTCTACTGGGGCGCCTCTCTAGAGAACTCAGAAGACCGACTACTCCACAATAGAAAACTTATGATGTCTTTCACAATTTTAAAAAATCTATTTGCTCCCAACCTGATCGTTTCTCGTTTCTTAAAGTCTTTCATCTTCGCATCCCGCACCAGGCTCAAATTTATTAATTAATATAAAGACGCATTATTTTGTTGATTAAAATCTTAATCTAGCTCATACTAAGCAAATGCAAAATAATTATTAATTTATAATTTATAATTAAGAAAAGCGAATGATAATAAAGATGTGGAGTGTGTTGGATAGAATGAAAAATAAAAAAGTAGGCACGTTTTAATTTTGATAATGGATTGGACAATACGTCAATTGGGCTCCCAAATTCACACGTGCTTTTTGGCTTACAACTCATCATTTCCCAACTCTACAAATATTAGTCAATACCTTTCTCTTCTCAGACAGCAAAATTGAGTTCAAACTTGGGCGAAACCAAAAACCCCAACCACCATGCAACTCATCTACTTCGCCCTCTCCCTCTTCTTCCTTCTATCACTCTCTTCCACGGCCTTCTTCTGTCTCTATCTCTCCTTCTTTAAATTCTACTGCTTCTCCAAAAACCGCTTTTATTCCCCTCCGTCATACCCTCTCATCGGCTGCTTGATCTCTTTTTACAAAAACCGGCGCCGCCTTCTAAGCTGGTACACCCACCTCCTTTCCCACTCTCCCACTCAGACCATTGTGGTGAATCGCCTTGGTTCGAGGCGGACCGTTGTCACCGCCAACCCCGCCAACGTCGAGCACATGCTCAAGACCAATTTTGTTAACTACCCTAAAGGGAAGCCGTTTACTGATATACTCGGCGATCTCCTCGGCTGTGGCATTTTCAATGTCGACGGCGATTTATGGTCCACCCAACGCAAGCTTGCTAGCCATGAATTTTCCGCTAAGTCTGTTAGGGAATTCGTCGTTAAGACACTTGAAGATGAAGTTCATCTCCGTTTGATTCCGTTGCTCCATAACGCTGCTCGAACTAACGCCGTCCTCGATTTGCAAGATGTCTTGGGAAGACTCGCTTTTGACACCGTTTGTAAGGTTTTTGTCTCCCCTTAACCATACCCTTCATGCATGCTTACCATTATATTATAATATATTCCTAATTATATTTTTGATTGTTTTGTTTGTAATATTTAGTCATGAATTATTTGTATTTATTTATTTATTTATTGTTGTTTACCTTTATTATTCATTACATATATTTTTTTTTATAATTTTCACAATTATTTAGGTGGGTGGTTTTAACAAATATTCTCATGTATGTATTTCAGGTGACTGTAGGTACAGATGAGCAGTGCTTGGACATGTCGCGCCCAGTACCGGCAATAGTAAATTCATTGGACACGGCAACTGGGATCAGCGCAAGGAGGGCAGTAGCGCCACTTTTTGTCACGTGGAAGGCCAAGCGCATGCTCAACGTCGGCTCCGAAAAGAAGCTCAAAGAAGCGGTGGAAATGGTCCATGAATGGGTCTCCAACATCATTCATAACAGAAACCTGAACAATAGTAATACGCTCGATCATAACCACACACACGGCGATTTGTTATCTCGCCTCTTGTCGGCCGGCCACAGCCAGGAAGTGGTTAGAGACATGGTCGTCAGCTTCATAATGGCCGGCCGTGACACTACCTCCGCCGCCATGACGTGGCTTTTCTGGTTGCTCACTAAGCACCCCAAAGTCGAACAGGCCATAGTGGACGAAGCCATTAAATTGTCTGGCGATTCCGAAACTGCGTCGTTGGGTTATGGTTACGAAGAATTGAAGGATATGAAGTATTTGAAGGCGTGTTTATGTGAGTCCATGCGGCTATACCCGCCGGTGGCTTGGGATTCGAAGCACGCAGCGGCGCCGGATATCCTGCCGGATGGAACTCCGGTGAGGAAAGGGGACAGAGTCACGTATTTTCCGTATGGAATGGGGCGGATGGAGGAGCTGTGGGGGAAGGACCGACTCGAATTCAAACCGGACCGGTGGTTCCAAAACGGGGAGTTGAAACCGGTGAGTCCGTTCAAGTTCCCGGTGTTTCAAGCCGGTCCAAGGATGTGCTTGGGAAAGGAAATGGCGTTCATTCAGATGAAATACGTGATGGCCACGGTTTTGAAGCGGTTTGAATTTAGACCGGCGAATGAAAATGCGCCGGTTTTTGTCCCCTTGTTGACAGCTCATATGGCTGGTGGACTGAAGGTTTATGTGGGGGAAAGGAAAGAACAAAAGTCAACCATCTAGTAAGGATCAAGTCGTCTCAAAAGTATGAGATATTTTTCAAAAAACAAAAAATAAGATTTTAAGTGTCTAAAATAGACAATATTATATTAATGTAGATATATGTGGCAATTATTATCATTAAAACAGTGTTTAAAAAGACTTGGGAAGTGGATTTGAATCAAATGCAAGTCATAATTGAAAAAGCATAATAAATCTTATACGAAATTAAGTATAAGAAAGACTCATAAAATGTTAAATAAATATATTGGGAGAACAAAATATCTTCAACTTTTAATATTAGGATCCCGATCATGCAACAATAGAGTTAGATATAATATAAAAGTCAACAACATCGATAAATTTTAAATATTACCGTGTTTGCTTTAGCCCGTTATGTATCATTGTCAATTTCGCTGTTTTAAAACGCGTTTATTTGGGAAAGGTTTCTACATTATTATAAAAAAAATGTTTCGTTCATATCTATAATAAACCTGGAATCTCATAAACATGGCTCCCACGAACCATTTTTATATAACAATGGTAAAAACTTTTAAAATTTGCTTGGCTTCTTCCTCAAACTTTAAGATATTAATCTTCTTTTTTTCTTAATACTGTTTTTAAATGTGGCACACATTATTTCACCCTATATTAATATTATAGTATATTTTGCATTGTTTTTGAGTTGAAAGACATTTTTTTAAATTTTTAAAAAAGTTTAATGTTAATAGATATTTTTTTGAATGATTTAAGATATTTTTAAAACTTTTATAGATATTTTTTAAATAAGATAATATTTATATCTATTTAAAATTAATTAGATTAAATATCATCGATGAGTTTTTTTTTTTTTT
>NC_036655.1:8050041-8078735 GCF_002806865.2 Cucurbita pepo subsp. pepo | reverse complement strand
TTTTTTTTTTTTTTTTTTTTTTTTTTTTTTTTTTTTTTTTTTTTTATGGCACTTTAAATTTTATTGGATAATTTATAGACAATTATTGAATATTTTGAGTATTTTTTAAAGAATAAGGAAAGTTGATGTTGTTTTTATTAATTTAGTTTTTTTTTTTTTTGAATTAATAAAGTAAAGGAGAAAAAGAAAATTAAAAACCCTAAACCTCTGGCCACACTCTATTTCTCTCTCGGTAAACAGCGGGAAAACCCCCCTCGTGAGTTCTACTAGCCGCGCTGCCCTTTCTCCTCTTGTTTTCTCAGCCGCAGCCCGGACACTCGGGCGATTTTCCCTCACCACCGCGCGACAGCCACCCTCCGGCCGACAGAGACCCACGCGAACGGAGCTTCCAGTGTGTTGTAGCAGCTTTTCAGGCTGCTTTCCTCGACTCCACGATTTATCTCCTGCACTGCGGACTCACGACGCAAGCGCAACCTGAACGCTGACGATTCCCTTTCTTTTTTCCGGCGAAATCAGCGGCGCAGTCTTTTCCCGCCGCGACCCCCTGCACCCAACGGCCTCCCAAGCACGACAGCTTGATTGTAGGGAATTTTCACAGTGTTTGTGACGTTTTCCGGCGGCCCCGACGTGACTCACGCGTTTTCAACAGGTACAACGAGTTTTGCTTCCTTTCGACGAGGTTTGGCTGTAACCCATGCCCAATCAACTTTAGGTTTACTCAGTATAGTACATTGGTTTCGCTGTACTGAAATTATCTGCCATAATTCAATTCACGAACACTTTTTTCCCCTGGACGGAGTGAAATTGCAGAATTGTAAACGGATTTCAAATTCCTTGCTCTTTTTTTTTTTAATTCTTTTTTTGCTGGAAAGCCTTCCAAACTCAGGGATTCCAAACAGGGGTAGGTCATCTGTCTCCATAATGGAAACGGCACTATTTGAAATAAATCTCAAGAATCTTTTTCTCATATTTTGTTTTGTTATTTATAATCAAGTTGTATCTCCGTTGATGTGTTTTGTGATATGTACCAGTTTGCAAGGCCAGGGGATCTGATCTGATCTGATCACCGTTTTCACGTTCATGTATGGCTTCTTATAATCTTATCAGTTCTTATTGTTTATATCTTTAGTTTCAAGAAGTGAAAAGTAGTCTGAAACTTATTTATATTTGATAATTGAATTATTTCATATTATCTTGAGACATTGTTGAATGAGGGATCATTCTTTTGTGTTAAACAGAGCTCAATGGAGGCGGAGAAAGTGGTCCTTCCTACCACTGAAGCTGGTCTTGATCCACTTCATTATCTCAAATCAACAGACCCACCTCTCTGGCTTGCTCCAAGCCCTTCCCTGTCTAAAGTTGCCCGCCTTGCCTCACAGAACTTATTTGCTATGCTGAAACCTTTCAGTCCTAAATCTCCATTTGATCATCTCCTGGTTGATGGATTCGATGCCGAGCAGATATGGCAACAAATTGACCTCCAATCCCAACCTCTTTTGGCAAGTATTCGCCGGGATTTGAAGCGGTTTGAGAAGAATCCTGAACTAATTTCGAATCTGAAGGTGTCGTTGGAAGATAAGAAGAATGTTACTCAAGAGATGGCTATAGGGTCGGGGGAAGGCAGCGATGAATTTGAAGAGGATATAAAGGAGTTAGATGATGAAGAAGACGAAGATGAGGAGGATGAGGATGAAGAAGAGGACAGTGACGATGAAGAAGATGGAGACACTGAGGATGGAGAGAAGGAAGTGAGTGACGATGAAGTTGAGGGAGAAGATGGTAGTGGTGGGATTGAGGATGGATTCTTGAAATTAAAAGAGCTAGAGGAGTTTATGGAGGAGGATGAGGGAAGAGAATATGGCTTACAGAAGAAGACAGATGGTAAGAAGGGAAAGAAACAAAGGAAGACAGAAGAAGAATCCGAGGACGATGAAGATGATGAAGATGAAGATGATGAAGATGATGAGGTGAAGGCACATTACTTAAACAAACTGATCCTCTCCAGAATTTGTTTGTTTTGCTATTAATGAGGGTTTATTGCTTATGATATTATTACTTGCTGCAGAATTTGTTAATTTAAGATGCTTGTTTTGGTCAAATTTAAAGTTGGCTATTTTCTTCCCTTGTAGCTTGGGGAATTCGACCTTCATGGTGAGGAGGATGAAGATTCTAGCAAACTGGAAAAGGCAAGGTATGAGGGCTCATTTGTTCTTCTATATGCTTGTAAATGACGAACTCCTTAAAGTGACGAAAGTACTTGATTTCGTTTTGCATAGTTTCACACTCATGCTACGAGTCTAGTTGGACTTACGGTTACTATCAAATGCGATGGATGACTCTGATATTAGTTGAAGTTTGTGTGCATTTGTACTTAAAGCGACAGTAATTAGTAACTGATTTTAGAACATCTCGTCTATATGGTTATGGAAAAAAAAATCTTAGGCTGTCTGGAAGGAGCCGGTTGATGAGATTTCTTAGTTACATTATTGTCTGCCAATAGGATCCTTTCATTTTTCAGATTACACATTTTTGTCGTTTAGTTTTCCTTTTGTAGCAGACTGACCAACATCTCTACACTACACTACTGTAAAAATCTTTTCCTTGCATCAATGTCGTTATCGTTAATGTTTGATACCTCATGATCTCCTTGCCGGTGTAATTAAATGGTCTTTCAACATCTCTTTATTTGCCTACATTAAAAAACTCAGCATATTGAGTTTTCACTACATTTTTTTTTTCAATGGACTTGTTAACTGAGAAAATCCTCAGAAACTGATCACGATCTTCAAGTTTTTCATGATAATTGTGATTTTTTAATAGTTTCAATAAGCTAAAGGATGATCTATTTTTACTTTAAAATATTAGCTTCCAATAGATGCGAATCTATTTTGTTTGCAGATACGAAGACTTTTTTGGTGCTAAAAAGAAGAATCATGGGAGAACAAAGTCTAAATTGACGAACGGATCAGAGTCTGAATTCTCAGATTCAGGTGATGAAGAGGAAGATGATGATGAAGCACATGCAGAACGGGTACATATCTTCCCCCACGACTTCAGCTGCATATTAAATTGATAGGCGCTCTTCTTCATGTGAATACTCATTCTAGTTTCCAATTTTGAGTTGCATATACAGAAGTCTGAAAATCTTTCAACTCATCAAAAACAACTTAAGAAGCTTCAATCTGAAATAGAGATGATGGAGAAAGCAAACTTGGAGCCAAAAACGTGGACCATGCAAGGAGAGGTAAAGTCATCCTTTTATTTGTTTTCTTACTTTATACAAGATAACGATTATTTTGAGCCACTTCAAGCTACAATTTCAATAATAGGTAACCGCTGCAAAAAGACCTAAGAATAGTGCTCTGGAAGTTGATCTAGATTTTGAGCACAATGTGAGACCACCACCAGTAATCACAGAAGAAGTTACAGCAACGTTGGAAGAGATGATCAAGAAAAGGATCCTCGAGGTAACTTTTTCTATCCAAGGAAACTTCAATTCTTGTAATTCTCATCACTTATAAAGAAAGGGTGTCTGACTAAGTGGCAATAGCCCAATCAAACCATATTCTTTTAAAAAAGAAACGATTCATATTGATATGAAGAAAAATGGATACATGTTGAGCCAACAGAACAAGACGTGGAAGAGCTCGATTTACAGTGGCCGTACTCATCTGCTGAGAATATTTGACCAGCATTGTCTTATGCTTTACTTTCAGGGGCGTTTTGACGAAGTTCAGAAAGCACCTAAGCGACCTACTAAAGCACCCAGAGAAATCAAAGACTTGGTCAGTATTCTTTTATGGAAGTCTTTTGTATGTGCCTTTCACATTTATATATGTATATTCGCTTGTAGTGTTTTTCTTGCTCAAGTAGTAACATTTTCTTTTCTCTAAACAGGATGAGAATAAAAGCAAGAAAGGTCTTGGTGAACTATATGAGGTTTGTGTTTCTTCTAAAAATGATGCATCATTAAGCGCACTCCCTTGCTGCCATGCCCGTCTCTTCCTACCGGATGTCTCTCGTTTAATATGTTTCGATTTGAGGGGCCATTCTTCCAATTTTTTTTGCAGGAAGAGTATGTTGAAAAGACTAATTTGGCTACTGCCCCATCGACATTCACGGATGAAGCAAAGAATGAGGTACAGTTCATGAAGAGACACGAAGAGTTATAATTTAACAATTCTATTGGTATTTCTAGTATGATACTCTGATCAAACTATATTAAATTTGGATAGTTTGAAACATTTATAACCTTTCCTACTTCCTCCATAATTTCTTTTATTGATTTCCTTACCTTCACCTCAAATCAGGCGAGCCTACTTTTCAAGAAACTTTGCTCCAAGTTGGATGCTCTTTCCCATTACCACTACGCACCGAAACCTGTATGTTTCTCATGAATTCTTTGAATTTTGGACTGTATTGACCATATATCTACCCCTTTGCTCATCTACATGTCAATTCTTTACTTGTAAAGGTTATCGAGGATATGTCTATATCTGTGAATGTCCCTGCTCTTGCAATGGAAGAGGTAACTGCTCTTCTATCTCATATCCCCTTTGTACGTGTTTGTGTATTTGAGTGCATGAGCTAAAGTTAAATTCTGTTATGTGGTTAGGTTGCTCCCGTTGCTGTCTCGGATGCGGCGATGCTTGCTCCTGAGGAAGTTTTTTCAGGCAAAGGTGACATCAAAGAAGCAGCTGAACTTACACAATCCGACAGGAAGAGGAGGAGAGCCAGCAAGAAAAGGAAATATAAAGGTAAATGTGATAAGAATAGGTAGTAGGGCTCTTGAATCGTGTTGCCTACAGAGGAGTTTTCCCCATGTTTCTAATAATAATCTGCGAGTCTTACAGCTATGGTGGCCAAAAGAGACGCGAAGAAGGCAGCAAGCAATACTACAGTTCCAAAGCCCAATGAAGGTAATGATGTTTAGCATTTCAATGTCTTGTATTTATTTTCCACTATTGACTGACGCCCTAACTGCAACTATGCTCAAATTTTTAGGCCAATGAAGACTGTATTAGTTATTGAGTGGTTCTTAAAAGTCTTTTCCATTGACACGCTTCATGATCATCCTGAGAAGGAAAAACCGGAAGGGAATGGAATTGTCTGTCTACTTAATTTTGAGCAGCTGAGGATCAATTAGCTGAAGGATGGGGAGTTGTTCCTTATTTGTTTTCTCACTTGTGGCTTCCAAGGAAAGTATTATATTGGTAGAGGTTGAAAGAAGGCGATCCTCAGTGATAGGCGATTTTTATACACAGCCCTTTCCATCATAAGAGTTGCTATAGCCCCAAGTTACTTACTTGATTGAGTTTTTTACAAAGGAAACTTGAAAGAAATTTAAACTTTTCTAGGAAAATGACAATACAATGATATGCCCCTTTTTGTGTACTCTACTTTGTAACCTCTCTCTCTCTATTATATGAAATTGTTTGGAGGTCAGTTTATGACATAAGATCTCTGGGATGGAGACGAGAACGAAACATTTCTTACAAGTGTTTTATAACCATGAGACTATGGTGGGCTTGGATCAAAATTTAATGCACAAAAGAATGCCTTCATGTCATCGAATTATCCAAGACTCATGTAATGTTGCAATCTGGGTAATTTGCAAAAATTTCTAAATCGAACGATTTTACACGCAAGAACATTTAACTTCTTTAAGAAGACTAGATTAACCAAAATCAACCAATGACCACACGAACCAATTGATGAAAATCGAAAACTATTATTTATTTATTTATTTTATTATTATTATTTTGTAGTTGTGAAACCTTTATAAAAGAATGAATAAAAAAAAAGTCAAGAACGTAGGAAAGTCTGTATTTTTTTGTTAGTTGGGAAATAATAAATGAAGGAAGTTTGGAGAGAAGGCAGTGATGGAGTCAAAACCCCATCCCAGTAAGTATTGGCGGCGTCTTTCTCCCCATTATTCATATACAATTCGGTTATTCATTTATATATAATAATGATAACAATATCTCAACAAATCAAACCAATTGAAGAATGAAATTATAATACAAACAATGAACAAAGAATTGTGTTTATATATACACCGTTACGCCATCATTATCTGAAACTCCTCAAAGCTAATCAAACCATCCCCATTCAAATCAAACTGACCGATCATCAACTTGCACTCTGCTGTGGACTTCGATTCCCCCAATTTTCTCAGCATTCTCTTCAAGCTCTTCGGAGTTATGAACCCGCAACCTTCGCAATCGTACAGACCAAACGCCTCTTTCAAATCATTCAATTTCTCCTCCTCCCCCACGTCCAGAAGCCGTTCGAAATCGCCCGCGCACAGCAACCCATCGCCGTCCGAGTCGAGCGACTGCACCGCCATCTCCGCCTCCCCCAGCAGCAGCTCTCCGCCCATCAATCCGACCCGATTCCTCAGCTCCGACGGCGAGATCTTGCCGTCTCCATCTTCGTCGAAGTAACTCAACACACGACCGTACTGTGCCGAATTGTTGATTTCCATTTCGATTCGAGATTGGAAAACTTTCGGATTTTCTCGAGTTTGGATGGTTGGTCAATTCAGGCATGGATGACATATATTTATAGGCTTCGGCAAAATCTTCGAAGCAGCGACGAAGGAAAGGGGAAGTAAAAAACAAAACGTGTTTGTTTGTTTATTTGTTTTTGGGGTCAAAATTAAAATGCGTAAAAAGTGATGTGCAAATATCTATTGCGTGAATTATTCATTAAATAACGGTCAACTGCCACGTACACAACGCTTAATATTAATAATTCATTAAAACGACGGCGCAAACCGCGTTTCGATTTGTTCTGGATCAGGCTTATCCTCCTCCGCGACTTGTCCAGATGATTCGAAATATATATAATATTATTTTTCTTATTTGAAAAATACAACGAAATTATTTTGGCCGACTCGATTTTGACGTAGCCATTATCCTTATTATTTTTTTTAAAATAGAATACTCATTTTTAATTGTTCTAATCAAAGTCGTTCTGCGTTGGCTTTTTAAAGGAAATAACATTAAATTTCTAGACTTATTTTGAACCATTTAGTGGGAAATGAGAATTGGAATTTTTTATTCCGTCAACTCCTTCTTGAAAAAAGTCATTGTATAATATTTCCAATGTGGTCAAAATATTGTTTCTTCGCCAATACAATATTTTTTAAAAAATTAATTGTCAAACAACCAATTTGGTCACTCTAATTTGGATTAATTTGAATTCAGTCTTTAAGATTTTTGAAGTGTTAAATCAATTCCATTAATTAATAATTAATTAAATCTGTAACTTTAACCGCTTCCAAAAATGGTTTTGATAGATAAAATATTTGAAGGTCATGCCATGCATCACACTCTTGTTCCTTTCAGTCAAATTCGATTGAATCTTGGAATCTGAATACACGCAAACCACGTGTCGGCTTGTCCGACGTCATAGATAACGTTTGTTGGAAGGGCCAGGCCCAACAACGGCCCAGTTAAGGCGAGGTAAAGTATTGGGCTTAGTTTGTTGAAAATAGTCCAACTACATTTGAGATATTGGATATTGAGCATAGCACAGATTATCGTTTCAATCCTCAAGAATAATTATGTGGTTAAAAATTTCTTCATTTTTCTTTTGGAGTTCCTTAATAGTTCATAAAAGAGAACTTGTCAACTTAAACATGGAATACTGAAATAGTAGATGATATATAACTTGAACATTTGAACACATCCAATAAGCCAGGCACCTACCACATAATTTCATAAATTGCAACATTATTTTACCCGAACCGTTGACATCAAACTAACTCTCAAGATCGTGTTAAAATTGGCTTCATGGATCAACTTGTCAACTTAAAAGAAAAATAGATTCCCTATGAATTTTAGTATGGAACAAACCAAGCATCTCTCTCAGGAATCATATATGCTTTCTAATTGCTGGGACCAATGTTCATGAAGATACCAAGAATGGTTCTCCATGCTACAATAAATATTACTAAGTTTCTTCAAAACTTTCAGTAGCTGTTCACAGCATACCGTCATTCTGTTGCTACATCCTCTGAATCAGACAATATGCCACTCATTTCATCGAAGTATGGCCAACTCTTGCTTTTCTTTTCACTTTTGCTTTCCTGCTGTACAAAGAATGGATTTATAAATCAACTTTTTCTAACAGGATTGAGAATTGCAGGGAATTAAACAGCTTAAGCAGGAAGAATTGCAGGCAATTAAGCAGCTAGACGTATGACAGTGCAAAGCTTAAAATCTAACGTAGAAACAGAAAAACAAACCTCAAATTTCACAACCAGAGATGCCCACAGAGATTTGCACTGTCCTGGACTCCGATTTATGCCATCAGCCAACATACTCGTGGATATCTCTTCCCATAATGCCATTCGTCCCTTGGCCACTTGAAACCTGTCATGCAATTTCCCACGCAATTGAATAAGTTTCTTGATCTCCTCAGGTTTCCATTTATTGCGTTTCACAGGCTTCACGTCAGAATTTGATGTTTTCAGTGACTTGTCATCACTAACTTCTTCACCTTCGTTTGTAATCTCCAACGTATTTTTTGATTGTTGAACAGAACCTTCGTTATCCTTTGCCAATTCAGTAGCAGGAGAGGTTGGCGTGATAAATGGTCTCCA
The DNA here is from genome assembly GCF_002806865.2 of Cucurbita pepo subsp. pepo. Classification (NCBI taxonomy): domain Eukaryota; kingdom Viridiplantae; phylum Streptophyta; class Magnoliopsida; order Cucurbitales; family Cucurbitaceae; genus Cucurbita; species Cucurbita pepo. The sequence goes on along the minus strand of NC_036655.1, from coordinate 8,070,124 downwards.
GAAATCCTCCAAACCCTCGTTATCAAAGGAATTCATCTCTGTCGAGTTCGAGGGAACGTAGTCCTCTTCAGGAAGTAGTCTTCCAGGTTCAATATAACCTGTACAAACAAAAAAGATTAGGAAAAGAGAAAAGGAAACGCTCATTTAAAACCACAACTGGATATACGACCATAACCCCATGCATTGCATGAGAAGGCTCGACGACAACAGAGACCTGTAAACTGCTAATCAAAACATTAAATTCAAAAGTTAAATGCTCGACTATTGCAATAAATCTGGAATCTAGACTATATTAATCATTAATGTCACATGTCAATAGAATTATATCTTTTTAGTATAATACATTCCATACAAGTCAGTGACCAGTCCTATACAATCCATTGGCTAATGACAAACAGCTTAAACCTTTCCATGCAACTTGATTTTTTTCTGAATCAAGTTGATCAACAAACAAAGAACATCTCAAAATTTCTGCCATGCTGATATCAAACTGTTACTTCAGATTACTTATTGGTACTATGTTTACAAATAGAGCTCTCCAATGAGAGAATTGGGGGAAAAGTAAAATTTACCCGAAGACTAGAACTCTGACGAAGCATTTCAACTCAAGTTGCCCTAATACTCCTATTATTAATGCATAAAAATGTACAGACATGCCATTAAATTTGATCCAAAACTTCTTGAATTTTATTAGCTAACCTACAGAAGATATCCCTACATCACCCTTGACCTGGTATCTGGATTATGCCTGAAAACGAGGATTACAGGTTTCTAAATGCAGAGTGTTCCAGATATGCACAAACATGCAAGGAAAGATGTGGAAATACATGGGGGGAAAAACCTTGAGACTCCTGACTTGAGTTATCTTCAGAATGCAAATCGTCATTTCCATTTGGTTTTATGCTGTTTAAGTGGCTCTTAGTTGGTTGTCCATCAACAGCTTTTCTCAATGCTGGTATCCCAATTCCAGTGTTGGACTTGCCTGAAAGCCTTGTACCAAGCTCTTCAGTTAGAACTCCTCCAGGGTTCTCCACAGCCATGACTATGACTTCAGGCCTCTTACCACTGTATTTTCTAACCATCTTCCTCAGAAGCTCAGACACAGTTCTTTCCATGTGGGCTAGAGGACAATTTACGGGGCAGCTTGAAAGTGCTGCATGAGCGGCTTTATGAAGAGCATCTAAAAGCTTCCCCTTGTCGAGCCATAAACATCGAGTAGTGATCCTTAGTTTTCCTCTAATGCCAGTCTCATTTAAACCATCGACACTTTGGGGTCGCAAGATTTCCATACTGTAAACAGAGGAAACCAGAACATTACTAGATACATAGAAGGTTGTACCCACTTCACTAAAGGTGAAATTTGCAAGATCTACCTGACCACTATAATGCCATCTGTTGCAATCTTTAGTCTCTCATCAACGAAAAGCTCAGATGAGGATCCAAATGCTTTGTCACCATCACTATACTTCAACTGCCGCATAATAAAGACATGAACAAAAGTCAATGGTGTCCTTATAGTCAGGAAAATTATTAAGGTTATCGTACCTGTAAATTTTCCATCCCAAGAGAGGTGAAACCATTAGATAAAACTCTCCTGTTTCTTAGATGAGATACTCCAAGCATTTCTCCATTTTTTATAACCTTCATATCAGGATGTGCCAAGTTTAAAATTTTTACAAATAAATATTTCACGCACAGAAAAAGAGATTAGATATGCCCAGAAGTTCTCTCCGGCCACAGTCACCAAGAAGTTACTCACAGTTGTGTGACGAATTCCTGTCGACCGGCCCAGAAGTTCATGCTCCTTGAGGAATAAAAGCTCTCCATGAATGGGTAAAAAATGCTGGGGCTTAACAATTTGAAGTACTTCCTCCTTCAAACACAAAGAAGATACGAAGGAAGCAACAGGAATGAAGTTAAACGGGTGCTAAGAAGAAAATTACTTCAAGGCAAAAATAGAGGAAGCTTGGGATAGATGATCATGACATAGGCATGAGGTTCCAAACATATCAGGTAAAACAAAAAATCTTCTGAACCAAAGAATCCTACAAGTCTAGGTTAACATCTGTAGGGCTAGGAGGTAGGGTGATCTATAGTTCAAAGCAAGAAAGGCTGAGATGATCATAAGTCCATAGTCTCAAGAGATTTAAAACTAACATATTCGATGCAATTATAATGGAAACTGAAACTTACTAATTCCCCACGATATCCATGACCAGATGTGTGCAGCAACTCATTCTTACCCATGATTATATTAGATCCAATCTCTGATATACGGTTTAACATTTTCATCACTCTAGATTCATTACCGGGAATAACCTGTGGCATGAGAAGAAGGAAAAGAACTATTAGATCACATTGCCAGAAAACATCAAATGGCATCTAATGTCAAAGCCATATGCGAATTCAGCAGTTCAAATGATGCTCAAATAGCCCGTCATAGCAGTGTATTACTCAAAAGAAAACGTTGGTGGAAATTTTTATATGATAAACAAATGACACCACAATAAATCATTGGTGAAATAATGACAAGAACCAAAAACATAGAATGAAGTTGAAGAAATCTACATGGAGAAGGATTGATCGCTTTTTAAGAGCTGTCTACCCACAATTAATACCAAGACTCGCCTAATCCCCTAATCACCTTCTTCCAATAGTAAACAAACTAGCTATTTCAATTAGCTAATAATGCAGACGGAAAGATCAAGAGCACAAAATCAAAGGGAACAAAAGAACGTCACTCATGTGCTTTAGTTCCTCCCTTCTCAAATCAGGGTGTGATATTTCAAATTTTCAAACAATAAAAGTACAATAGTGCATTATAAGACATGTAAATCAAGATTACTTATACTTCTGTATTAAATAAACGTCATCAGAAAATAAGCAAAGGCTACATCAATAGGTTAGAGAGAAGCAGCAGTTCCAAAAATCTTTGTAGATGCAGAAGAACTGATGAGATAATTTGCACGTGATGGGTTGAATATATTAGTTTATGACACAAAATCCAAATATAAGCTTGAAACACAAAGCTTATTCAATAATCGGTATTAAGCAAAGAAAAACTTGTTCTATTACCTTGGCCGAATACAAAATCATGTCTTCCTTGCTCAGTTTGAGAGAGTGACTACTTCCATAAGATGCAAGATTTAGGGCGGCACGAGGTTCTGCCTGAAACAGCAGCATGTACAATTATACAGCTAAATTGATGTGATTAAACTATTAGATCCACTAAACCATGCAATTCCTATTGGCATGTAGGCAAACATACTTGTGAGCCAGTTGTGACAATCAATAAATCCTTTGGAGCATAGGCATCAATGTCCTCCACTTTTACCTTATCAGGTGTAGGATGAAAATTGTTAGATGAATAAATACACTTCAAAAATCAATAAAATATGTGGAAGAGTTAAGAATAACAGCCGAAAGCATGATGTCCATGCATGCCCATACATAATTTCATGTTCTTTTATTGTTTGTCCTCGGGTAACTAAACCAGCATTGCAATTCCAAGTCTAGTAAAATTCATGAAAAGTATTCCATACAGTAAGCATTAGCAAGACAACCATAGTAATGTATTGCAACACTTCTGAACATTAAGATGAAGCATAGCCATTATGAACATTAGCTATTAGCTTAGACTCAGGAGTAACTCTTTAATCACATATTCATTAAACTTCGAAACTTGAAGCATTACAGTTGTATTTTTTTTTTTTTTTTTTTTTTTTTTTATAAAAAAAAACATCTTATAACAATGAGTATTATGCTTGAAACCCCTCATTTAAATAAGTAGCATTAATTAAGATAATCAAGAGCAAGGCAATTGAGCATACCAAAACAAAAACGAGTTACAGAAAGATGCTCCAATGTCTGAATCCATAACAATAGAACGATAAAAAAAAACAAGTCATATCCTATCTATTGCTTATTTCTTTTTAACCAGATTTCCCATATAATGGCAAGAACATCTTCACATTCTGTCCATTGTCAAACATCAATAAGAAACTACAGCTTTCCAGGGAAAAATTAAGTGTCGAATTCAACTTGAAAATAGAAAATATATTAGGGGAAAAATAAAATTTTAAAAAGATTACCAAGGTCGATGGATCAATCGGTGCCTTTCCATCTTTCCAGGCTGCATCCAGATATGTCCTTAAAGACATGCCAACAAATACCTAATAATCATGAATTAAAATTAGCAAAAGAAAACGTAAATGCTACCATGAGTAGTAATTTGGTTAAGTATTGAAAAGTATAAGAGAATGAAGGAATCTAACTATGGAGATCTCACCAACTTTCGACCCGTTAAATCAGCGGCTGCTTTCACACTTCCAAGGCGGTGTATATTTGAAGCAAACTGAGTTGTAATGACCCTTCCTTTAGCTGCAGAGATACGTCTTAAAAGTGCATCTGCCACCACAGACTCACTAATAGTCCTTCCAGGAGATAGTACATTTGTTGAGTCACTCATCATCTGAAAAATATTTCACACACATTGATGCAATTCATACATCAACAAAATTGTTTATTATCATGCACAAAAAAGAAGAAGTAGAAGAAGAAGAGTAATTCACATAAATTTACAAAATTTCACATTTTGTCCATGTTCATTGCATGCTATGTAACAAGTTAATTCCTGCTAACTACAACTAGTTTCAAAAAAGATAAGGCCCATTTCTCCTAGCCATAAATAACATGGTAGTTGGCTTTGAAATTAGCTGAAGTCATAAAAAGATGCCTAAATCAAAAGTTTTAGCAAACATCAGAGATTTAGATTTCATCACAATTGATATACTAGATGGGAACGAGGATTGGCTTACAAGAGTCACTCCTTCTTTTGATAGTTGTTCCAAAGTTTCTCGATCGAAGACTTTACCATCCAATGGTGATTCATCAATCTGCAAGACGACGACCCCTCCAGTAGTCGTAAGAAAAACAAACAATAACAAGATAGTGCGTCAAACAATATTACCTTCCAGTCTCCAGTATGAAAAATTGTACCATCTGCACATCGAAGAACTAAGCCACAACAATCGGGAATGGAATGGGTAACCCTAATTGGCTCTATTTCAAATGGCCCAGCTGTGAATCTCCTTTTCATCTTAAACACCTTAAGTCGAGAAGGAATAAAAATCCCATTTTCCTTCAGACGCTTTTTTATAAGCTGTCAAGGAAGAAGAGTGTTGCCTATTAAGTCCACAAATGACAAGCAAGCACCACATTGATGATAAACTAAAGATGAAGCAAGCACCAAATGATAAAAATTTGCAATCTGGTGAAGTAGTGATATACCTCCACTGTAAAGGATGAAGCGAATATTGGTGTATGGGAATCCAAAGCTGGAATTACCTGTTTAGAAGAACTTAAGCATGTGAAAAAACAAAGAAATAATAGCAAAGAGAAAGTTAAGAATAATATTCTCACAGAAGAGCATGTATAACTTAAAAGTTCAAATTGTACAATTTTTAGCGTATTGGTCCCTATGCTTCCATTTATTTCATTTTAGTCATTTACTTCCATAATAATGTGCTATACAGATGCCAAACATAAGAAAAACCGAAGAAATTAGAAGTATCTGATATTTGGGGGGAAACATAGTATCTCTAAGGAATTAGAAAGAAACTTTACCCAAGGCAACGCACCAATGTGATCTTCGTGGCCATGTGTAATAACAACAGCTTCAATTTTGTGACTCCATCTTCTAATAAATGTGGTATCAGGTATAATTTTCTGGACACCAAGCTCGTCATGGCTGTAAATAGATTACACAAATTCAGACACTACGCCACAGTGAAAGAAACCATGGCTAGTGGACTCAAATAAGAAAATCTGGATTAAGATGTAAAATTATATCTACTGGAAAATTTAATCCAATGCTTGAATAGCACAACTTATGGTTGTTAGAACTTCATACAGATGGAAAAGCCTTGAATATAAACTTACTCAGGAAACATAACGCCAGCATCAATCAGAATGTAGCGGTCATAGTTCCCAACAAGCATACAATTCATGCCAATTTCACCAAGACCACCTATTGGAAGAACCCGGAGAGGTGGACCATCTGAACCTTCGTAAAACTGTTCCATCTTGCGTTGAACGGAGTCTTCCATGCTTCTCTTAGCACCTTCCAATCTTCCTGGTCTTTTGCGGTGCTCTTTAGAGACATTTTTGCCTGAAGAGATGCAACATTAAAATAGCAGTTCACAGTTACCGGAAGGGACGAAAAAATTAGATAGCTAATTGAATGGAAGAGAGTTCCTATAAGTTTCAAGATTGTTGACTTTGACAACAGTCACGGGAGAAAGAGAGAGACTGCTAACAATCTAGTTAAGAATATCGGCCTGGTTAGGTCCTATCCAGTTCACTCTTGTTCTCCCAATAACAATCACTTTGTTCCTCGTAAACAAAATAAGACATCCGTTGACCCATTTACAACATGGGGCTATATGCATCTAATTACAGAACATAACTCTTCTCGACAACTGAAAAGGGAACCAAAATTGGCATGATTGTTCGATCTAGCCTAGGACATCAACACAAAATACATTCTTACATTCATATTGCAACAGACCCATCAAATGAATATCATACTTTCAATTGGAGCTTCATTTGCATGTTCCAATGCTATCTACGTTACAGGAATAACTTAAATGCTGTAAACTCCATTCCACATCAGCAAACCAGCTAGCTTGTTTCAAAACGCAGTATAAAGAAACACGGACGATATCTTTAAGCTTAAGCCGAAAACTTGCCAAAACTTCGCGGTTAGTTCTATAACCTAAAACAAGACTATCTTCAAACTTCTCTTCTCCAACCTTCTCGTGGACAAGAGCTTGGCATCTAACACTAGTATTTGTAGTTTAATCTAAAAAATTTAAAAAAAGAAAAAACGTACCTAAAACTGTAGGAGACCCCCTGCAACAATAAATAGTACGAACTGTTTGATGAGGGCGTGACAGCGGGCTGCAGGGGCATAGTGAAAGCGCGCCAAATGATGCCATCCTCTGCTTGTAGGGAGCTGAATGTGGGGAACTGAGGACGGAAGAACCGCCCAAAAATTCTAATTGCATATGCTGGTTCAGTTCCAGAGTGAATGTGAAATGGTAGCTTGCGGGAAGAGCCTGTGTATGGCGGAGGGTTCAGAAGCAGCTGAGCTTTGAAGCGGGAAATGGAGGGGGGGAAAGATAGCGGGCCAAGGATTTTTTTTCGAGCTTCAGAAATATCGTGCTTATCATTTTCGGATAGGGGACGAATTCACACGAGCGGTGAAAATTTTAGCACGTGCGCTTCCTAGTATTTGGTTTTTGTCATTTTTATTTATTTTTTCTCTATATTTCGTTACTTTTATTCACTATTTTTAAAGTAAAAAACATTAATATTGGGTGGAAGATGACTAGTGAATCTTTGATGTATATTAGTTATTAACGTAGATAAATATATTTTTTTAAATAATTAAAAAATATATGAACAGCTAAAATCAACATAAAAATAGATGGTTGAGTTGTGAAGTTTCAGGCCATTTAGATAATTGACTTAACCATCATTGACTAGCTAAGTTTTGGTATTGTGTATACCAGTCTTTCAAATATATACCACTTGTAATTGGGATCATACAAATTTTAGAGGCAAAGGACAAATATTTATTTTAATTTATGTTTAGAAAAACAGATTTTTCGTCGATAAAAGGGCCTCCCTCATGCAGCACAGAATTCACGAGTCACAAATTGTAAGTTGTTCATATCTGCTCTTTTGTGAAGCGCCAGCGGCTCCTCTGCCACCGTTTCAGCAGAAGGCTCATCACAAGCTTCCCGCTTCATCCCCATCAACTCCTTTCTCTTTCACCGCTCTTTCAATTCGGTACGCAAAATCGCCTCCTCGGATTGATTAAACCATCAAATTTCATCGTCGTGCCCTTACCAAGATACGATGACCACTAGATTGAACAAAGTTGTTTTAGCTTATAGCGGTGGGTTGGACACGTCTGTTATCGTGCCGTGGCTGAGGTGGGTGGCCATGTTCAAGCTCTCTGTCTTAACAATCATTTTTTGTACCTCTTACTCGTTTGTTTGACATCCATTTTGTGTTGTTTTCCCCTGCAGAGAGAAGTACGGGTGTGAGGTTGTTTGCTTCACTGCTGATGTTGGGCAAGTACGCATGGCCATACATTGGGTTATGTTTGGGTCCATTTTGTTGGCTTATTAGGAATGTGAAATATGCAGGGAGTGATGGAATTGGATGGTTTGGAAGCGAAGGCCAAAGCAAGCGGAGCCTCTCAACTTGTTGTGAGAGACCTGAGGGATGAATTTGTCGAAGACTACGTGTTCCCATGCTTGCGAGCTGGTGCCATTTATGAGAGGAAATACTTGCTTGGCACTTCCATGGCTCGCCCTGTCATCGCCAAGGTTAGATCTTTCTTGATCTCCTCTGCCGGAGGCTACTTAGTTGTGCGGAAATTCTTAGTCCTTAGCTAACAAATATTATTCGCTTTCCCGGTTACGTATCGCCCCCAACCTCACGTTCCCCTCTCCAACCAACGTGGGATCTCACAATCTACCTTCTTTGGACCCATATCTAGCTCTAATACTACTTGTAAGAGTCAAATTCACCAGTAACAAATATTGTCCGTTTTGGCCCATTACGCATTATCGTTACTCTCACAATTTTTTAACACAGCTGTTAGGGGAGGTTTGCACACTCTTATAAAAAAGAGATCCCTGTTTGGTTACACGACTTTGAGTTAGTAACAGAGGTTATGGGGGTGGTTTTGCAGGCCATGGTGGATGTTGCCAAAGAAGTTGGAGCTGATGCTGTTGCTCATGGTTGCACAGGGAAAGGGAATGATCAGGTCTGCCTGATTGCCATAGTTTTTGATTTTCTGTCAATATTCTTGAAGGAGAATCTCATGTTTTTTTTGCTTACTCCGTGCAGGTACGGTTTGAACTCACATTCTTTGCTCTGAACCCCAAACTACGTGTTATAGCTCCCTGGAGAGAATGGGACATTACTGGAAGAGAAGATGCCATTGAATATGCCAAGAGGCATAACGTGCCCGTCCCCGTCACGAAGAAATCGATATACAGTCGAGACCGGAATATTTGGCACCTTAGTCATGAGGTAATTGTCATGGCAGCCGGTTGGTTAAACTGGTTGAAAGTATATTGTTTCATGCTATACAGATTGAATTTGGCTGTCATTTAGATGTTGCATTTGTTGTATGAATGTGATCATTTTCTTTTTGGCTTGATCAGTTAAAGAAGAACCAACCTCCCCTCCCCTCCCCTAATGGTATGATATTGTCCCATTCAAGAATAATCTCTCCTGGGTTTGTTTTTTGTTTTCCTAAAAGACTTCATATTAGTGGAGATAGTATTTCTTACCGTTAAACTCATGATCTTCCCCTTAAGTCTATGGAGCCCTCGAACAACCTCCCCTTAATCGAGGCTCGACTCCTTCTAAGGAGTCATCGAACAATGTACCTCATTTGTTCGATTTTAGTCACTTTTTAACTATATGCTCATAACTTCTTTGTTCGACACTCGAGTATCTATTGACATGGCTAAGTTAGGAGTCACGAACTTCCACACTGGTATGATATTGTCTACTATGAACATAAGCTCTCATGGTTTTGCTTTTGGTTTCTTGAAAATGTCCCGTATCGATAGAGATAGTATTTTTTACTTATAAACTCGTGATCTTTCCCTTGATTAGCCATGAACAATGGCTAGTCAGCCTTGACCGGGATTGTTTGGTTTGAGACATGTGGCTTGTATTCATTTATATATAATATGTGATTGAAGGGTGACGTTTTGGAAGATCCTACTAATGAGCCAAAGAAGGACATGTTCATGATGTCTGTTGATCCCGAGGATGCTCCGAACCAACCCGAGTAAATTTTCTCCGTTCTTCTTAATTCAACTCCTCTGCATTTCTGCAACTGAACTTAATTTTGTTTGTTGTTGTTGATGGCAGATATGTTGAGATTGATTTTGTCTCGGGACTTCCTGTTGCTGTCAATAGAAAAAAGCTGTCACCAGCTTCCCTTCTTGACCACCTCAACGAGATTGGCGGGAAACACGGCATCGGCCGAGTCGACATGGTCGAAAACCGCCTCGTCGGCATGAAGAGCCGAGGTGTGTACGAAACACCAGGAGGAACCATCCTATTCACAGCTGCGCCTGAGCTTGAGTCCTTAACACTCGACCGCGAGACCATACAAGTCAAGGACTCACTTGCCCTCAAGTATGCGGAGCTGGTGTACGCAGGCCGATGGTTCGACCCACTACGAGTGGCCATGGATGGATTCATGGAGAAAATAACCGCAACAACAAGTGGAAGAGTCAGGCTCAAGCTGTACAGAGGTTCGGTGACCGTGGCTGGGCTGAAAAGCCCGAACAGCCTGTACAGGCAAGACATATCCTCGTTTGAGAACGGGGATGTCTACAACCAGGCTGATGCTGCTGGGTTCATTCATCTCTACGGCCTCCCAACCAGGGTCCGAGCAATGCTTGAACATGGAATCTAAAAAAAGCAAATGATTTGGTGCAAGTCTGAATAAAAAGGAATGAGGGACGTGGGCGAATATGCATGCCTATTTAGATTTGTGATATTTCCTAAAATCAAAGGCTAGATTTGCTTTCATAGCTAGACTTTTTTCTCTAGAGACCCATGAAATATGTAAAATGACGTTTTTCCTCTCTTAACAAAAAACGATCTATGTACGAACTTTCATGTCAATATTCATTGCATTTGGTCATAAAAATTAAAGATGTCCAATGAGTCGGGTAGAGATACAAAGTCTCCCTCACCTCCATTCCCAACACAAAGACGACCCTCCTTAGTTCATTTTTACATCAAGGATTGTGGAGATTCTTTTTTTCCATTAATAATCTTATAATGTTTTAAAAAATAAGAAATTATAATAATTAATAAAAACGACAAAATGTTAGGTCATAGGTATTTTCAACCAATAAATGCTAAACGTTACATTCGATCATACTTTTTAAAAAAGAAAAAAGGGTGGAATTAGCCTTAATGGGTCTTTATCCAATAAGATTAGGTCTTTAAGACGTGGCACGAGTTACATTATACCAATAAATGTTAAGCGTTACGATCGACCTTGCGTTACATTCGATCATACTTAAAAAAAAAGGGTGGGATTAACCTTAATGGATCCCTATTCCATTAGATCTTTAAGACGTGTCATATTATAGGAATGATAATTGGGTTATTAATTGTTGTAAAGCCCTATCAACTTACACTGTTCGATGATGGGCTTATTAATTTTTCGAAATAGCATCCCTCTCTCGCGCGCTTGCGTTGGGCTTATTAATATTTTCGAAAGTGTTGGGCTTCCAATTGTAATGCTAATGCCACGTATGAATTTTGTTTTATATTATTATTATTATTTTTTTTATAAGTTTGTAAAATTTATAGAGAAGGCAGCTTCTAAAACCCCCAAACCCTAAAACCTTTCCCCCGACACCTCCCGCCTTTCTAAGCCATAGAAGGAGAGAAACTGGGAGCGGTTCTGTGGTAGCGTCTCTCTGGTTTTGCTCCCATGACGTCGACGTATCTTCTATACGAATCTGCTTCTGGTTATGCTCTGTTTCATGCCCATGGCCTCGACGAAATTGGGCAGAATACTGAAGCCATTCGGAGCTCCGTCTCCGACCTTAACCGCTTCGGCAAGGTCGTGAAGCTTGCTGCTTTTCACCCCTTCGAGTCGGCTCTCGATGCGCTCAAGCAGTGCAACTCGGTCTCCGAAGGTAACTCCCTCAGTGATTTCAGGGATCTTGGATGAGTAAATGTGCATTTTTCACTTTACGATATCGGATGTGTTTGTCTATTTCATTGAATAGTTACTTTCTTATCTCATTAATGGTTATGTTGGTTCTTTGTTTAGGACATGACTTGACTGGTTCTTCTACTATATGTTTGAAGTTAACTGTGATGTGTTCCCGTGTTCGAGCTCATTTCTACGTGTTTTTGTTTCGTTAGACCACGACAATCTGTTTTATTGAAAGGCCAATGCTTTTAGTTTCGGTCTTATTGATTTCGTTGTGCTCGTATAGTTGTATGTCATAAGCTTTGACTCTGTCGTGTCAGGCATTTTTGAAACTCGTGTTTTCATGTTTCAAACAATGTTGTGTTGTACATGTTGGAAGGATGATTGTGAAAAAAAAAAAGTACTCTCTGCATTAGCGAGAAACCTAACTTCAGCTCTGAACGAATGGCTGAAATCCTATATAAATCATGAGCTTGTTAGTTTGAGTCGTTTCCTGGAACTAATTTAATTATTGGGGTCTTCATGTTTTACTTCCTTACGATCGAATCTTAAATTTTCGGCTGCTAAATAATCTATTGATAAATGACAGGGCTCATGACTGATGAGCTTAGGAGTTTTCTGGAAATTAACCTTCCAAAAGTTAAGGAAGGCAAAAAGGCCAAGTTCGTTTTGGGACTCGCTGAACCCAAAATTGGTTCTAACATATTTGAAGAGACTAAAATCCCATGCCAAAGCAATGAGTTCGTTCTGGAGCTTCTTCGTGGTGTGCGACTACACTTTGACAAATTTATCAAGGACCTCAAGGTTTACATGCTCCACTGCTCCTAGTATTTTACTCTGGTTTCTGGTTTCTATGTTTTCTCACATGTGTTACTCTCTTGCAAATTTCTTTTATTCATCTTACCATTTATCTGTATTTACAGACGGGGGATTTGGAGAAAGCCCAACTTGGTCTGGGACACAGTTACAGTCGAGCAAAGGTCAAGTTCAATGTTAACCGTGTTGATAACATGGTGATTCAAGCTATCTTCCTTCTTGACACTCTAGACAAGGACATTAATTCCTTCTCCATGAGAGTCAGGTATTTGATTACGAAGAATCATGAGTTCTTGACATAGCTTTTCAATTTGGAAGAACTTGGTTACTGCTCTTACCTCTTTTAAGATGAAGATAGTGATTGTGGATACTACGTTGGTGATTTTGAACTTTTGTTTCTCTGTGAAATCATGAGTGTTTTTCGTTAATGATTTCATGTTACTTGTATGATGCAGAGAATGGTATTCCTGGCATTTCCCCGAGTTGGTGAAGATTGTCAGTGACAATTATCTTTATGCTAAAGTTTCTAAATTCATTGAGGACAAATCGAAGTTGGCTGAAGATAAAATCCCTGCCTTGACTGATATTATTGGTGATGAAGATAAAGCAAAGGAGATTGTTGAAGCAGCTAAAGCCTCCATGGGTACATCTTTGGCTTAATTTTATTTTTTATTTGCACTCTCATTCCATTACATGATTTGATAACTGCTGACTATGCTACAGGCCAGGATTTGTCTCCTATTGACTTGATTAATGTCCAGCAATTCGCACAGAGGGTGATGGATCTATCTGAATACAGGAAGAAGCTTTTTGATTATCTAGTTGCTAAAATGAATGATATTGCTCCCAATTTGGCCTCTTTGATTGGTGAAGTTGTTGGGGCCCGTTTAATTTCTCATGCTGGTAGTCTCACAAATTTGGCCAAGTGCCCTTCTTCCACCCTTCAGATTCTCGGTGCTGAGAAAGCACTCTTCAGGTTTGTATCTGATGTAATTTGTTGGAATAGTGGTGTATTATTTCTCTGATCCTGCATCGACTAATGAGATCATTCATCCATTCTGAAATATCAAGACATTATTTCCTCTTTATAACCAGGTTCCCAGGGGTTCAAATTTTGAAATGTTTTGTCCTTAAAACTAAGTTTCTGATGTAATTTGTGGATGGCGTGTTATTTCTCTGCTTCTGCATCAATTTATGAGATTCTTCATCCGTTCTGAAATATTAAAGCTTTATCTCCTCTTTAATATCAAATTGCCATGAGCTCAAATTTAGTTAGAAATATTGTCTTTAAAACTAAGTTAGAAATGTAGCCACTAAATTCTTCAATTTTATGTTTGATTATGTTCTTGTCATGGAAGGTTTTATTACCAGTTGAGATTTGCTAATTAAGAAATGTCCAACACGTTGATTTTTTCCTATTCAGGGCTTTGAAGACAAAAGGAAACACTCCTAAATATGGTCTGATCTTTCATTCTTCTTTCATTGGGCGAGCATCTGCACGGAACAAAGGCCGAATGGCTCGTTATCTTGCAAACAAATGTTCTATTGCATCACGTATTGATTGCTTTGCAGGTAAATGTTGCATAGCCAACCTTTTGTATTGGGTAAAATATATTTCTCTTTCTATAATAGATTATAGCTACCAGTTACTGGGTCTGATTTATAATTTTGTATTGCCATTCAGAGAATAGTACCACAACCTTTGGAGAGAAACTTCGTGAGCAAGTTGAAGAGCGCCTTGACTTTTATGACAAGGGAATAGCACCTCGTAAAAACATAGATGTTATGAAATCTGCAATTGAAAGTGCCGATAACAAAGGTAACAGAATGTTTATGGTGGTGGCCATTCAACTAAAAAATTGTCAATATTCGTTTGCGACATGGTGTTGGAGTGTGGCTCTGCTCTGCAACCATGTCTTTTCGTGCTTCGATATTTTCCTTCTAATTTCCAGCACTGTGGGAGTACCTACTATTCACACTATGATTTGCTTATAAACCACTTTATCGTTGGTGGATTTCACATCCTTTTTGTTTCTTTTTTTTTTTTTTGGTATGAGATCCCACGTCATTTTTGAAGTAAGAATGATGCTATGTGAATGGAAGGAAGACGCATTCGCACTCCTTTCCACCAGAAACCTATATTCGACTCTGTTTTTAGTTTTTTGCTGATGTCTTGACTGTGCGACACTAATTTAGTAAATGTTGCAGCAACTGATATGGACATAGAAGAAGTGGCAAGTGAAGCTTCAGGGAAAAAGAGCAAGAAAAAGAAATCAAAAGCTAGTGCGAACGGTGAGGTTGAGGACAGACCAAGTGCCACTGAAAACGGTGATGCGAAATCAGAAAAGAAGAAGAAGAAGGAGAAGCGAAAGTTGGATAAGGAAACAGAGGAGGAGCAGCAACAGGCTTCAGAAATGTTAAATGGAGAAGTAAACGGGGAGGAAGAAGCAGGCAAGAAGAAGAAGAAAAAGAAGAGCAAGGAGGAGGATCATGTTGCTGCAGAAGATAGCAAGAAGAAAAAGAAGAAGAAGTCGAAAAGCGAAGATGCCGAATAGCTTGTCGACAAACCACAGTAAGTAAGATGGAGGGAGAGATGGATGGTTATTTATAGGAGAGGTAGACATGAATGAATTAGTTGCTATAATGTTCTAGCTGTAGAAATGCCGTTTGTGGCTGTTTTTTGGTCTGGGATCCGCAAAACTTGTGCCAATATGATGCTCTTATGATGTTTATGTTGCCGTAGTATTGTCTTAATCTGAACGACTTCCTGTTCTGGAAATGTATTCTAACTCTAATTTTGTCAGGGAAGTTATGTTTTCTTTTACTTTAAGAACTGTCGTAGATGAAGTTCTCTCAGATTCCATATTTTGCTTTCTCTATCTTTAATTTAATGTGATTTTGAAATAGTTAGAAATTATTCCAGAAGAACTTGCATTTCATTATTAAAAATTATTTTAACGTTGCGATGATATTAGTAAGCCATTTCCAAAATTAATTAAATTATTATTTTAATTTTTAGAGAATACAAATTTGCACAAAAAATGAAAATAAATTAAGAATGGAGGATATGAGTTTACATAAATTATCATATTAATTAAATATAATTTATTTTTGGAATTAAATAATTGAAAAGTATCAGAAGAAACACAACTTGTTAAAAAAATTAAAATGAAGACGTGATTGAAACTTATTATTCAATTAAAAAATTAGGAATAAAAAGAAGGGACACGAAGGTCATTTTACACCAAGGTCATTATATGTATAAATTGTTGGTAACTGAAGGCCGCCGTGGATGTTTCAAAAGTTAAAGAGGTTTCGAAGGAGAGGTGGTAGCTCGCTGCTGCACAGCTTAAATCTCGTAAACCTCATTGGAGGCTCCGCAAGAGCTTACGGTCCAAGAAGAAGAAGAACAAACAGCCATGGCCAGTAGTTCTGGATCAGCGACATTAGAAGATGTCCCCTCCATCGATCTCATGTCCGAGCTCCTCCGTCGCATGAAGTGCGCTTCAAAACCCGACAAGCGCCTCATTCTCATTGGTAATTTTCTGTATTTCTATGTCCATCTTCGGGAATTTTACGTTGTTTTTTTGCTTTCTTTTTCTGGTATTTCCTACTGGATACAATTCCGTCCTAGATCCGCGAATTCCAACTCTTTGTGATAAATAGACGTAGTGCTCTTTCGATGGTTTGAAACGTTGGTGCCTTGCTTGAGATTTCTCTCTTGGATTGGCGTTACGAAGCAGTCTCGTTTAGGTCGTCAAGTACTTGTACATTTTATTTTTTAAAAAAATTAGATCCCTAGGTGGATGTGCAATGGCCATGTAGAGTCGATGATTATCCATATAAGAACTTGATGATTTCTGCATCACTTACTTACTCCATCTCTCGCTAAATAAATCGACAGATTCCTTGTTTATAAACGTATCTGGTGTTTTAGCTCGTTTATTCCTTGTATCATAGTGCTTAAGCTGTGTATTTTCATGAATTGCTAACGTTTTTTTTTTTTTCATGAATATTTACATGGTTGAAATGAGTTCCCCTTTTTCTGTTCACTACGATAGGCTGTATATGAGTACAATGAGTCAGAGTGAAGGCGAAAAGCAAATGTAGATTATTTTATGCTTGTAATTTCAATTTTTAATTCTCATTCCACTGTTAATATTCGTGGTGTACAACCATGATATCATTAAGATCTCATGCATTTTAGTCAATGTACATTCCTATTTAAGATCATTTTTGTTCTACAGGTCCACCTGGATCAGGAAAAGGCACCCAATCGCCAATCATCAAGGATGAATACTGCTTGTGTCACTTGGCTACTGGTGATATGTTAAGAGCTGCTGTTGCTGCAAAAACCCCACTTGGCATTAAGGCTAAGGAGGCTATGGACAACGTATTTTTAGTTTTTTAGTTTTTTTATTTTTATATAATGCCGGACACAACGTTTTGCATTGCAGTCATCTTGTTTCTTGCTAAAATCTTTTTATTTTCAGGGTGGACTTGTGTCTGATGACTTGGTTGTTGGCATCATAGATGAAGCAGTCAAGAAGCCTTCATGTCAGAAAGGTTTCATTCTTGATGGATTTCCTAGAACAGTAGTCCAAGCACAGAAGGTATCAAATCCTTTACTTATTTTTGCTCTTTGCACTTTATTCAGTGAAGTGGTTCTTGAACTTTTTTGCTCACTCATTTTTCTAACTGCAGCTCGATCAGATGCTAGAAAAGCAGGGTACTAAAATTGATACGGTGCTTAACTTTACCATTGATGATGCGATCTTGGAGGAGAGGATTACAGGACGATGGATACACCCATCAAGCGGAAGGTCTTACCACACGAAATTTGCTCCTCCAAAGGTTGCTGGTGTTGATGATGTAAGAAAGCCATCTTATTTAGCCTATCCTCTTTCTGGTTTGATAGAACTTATAGCTTCCCACTAAATTTCATATTTCACAAAATTTTTGGATAACAAACAATTTCAGCAATGGTATGAAATTACAAAGGAGGAGACCTCCAATAGGGAGATAACTAAAGACCTCTCCATTTAGATATATATTTAATGAACCAGCAACAAATTACTAAATCTTGTCTGATTCGAAGGTCACGGGGGAACCTTTGATTCAACGAAAGGATGATACTGCAGCAGTTCTTAAATCTCGGCTGGAGGCTTTCCACAAGCAAACAGAGCCGGTACGATCGATATACGTACTCCTTTTCTTAGCATATTTATCGTGGCACTTCGTGATGCAAATGAAAGTTGTTTGTGTTTTGCAGGTGATTGATTACTATTCCAAGAAGAAAATTGTCGCAGAGCTTCAAGCAGAGAAGCCTCCCAAAGAGGTAGCAGAAGAGATTCAGAAAGTGCTCTCATCCTAGAAATGGGCGTCTTATAATAACTTAGCGATGGATGGATCGTTTTCAGCGAAACCATTCATAGCCTTAACTTTTATTGATGTTATTTGGTAAAATCTGCTGACTTTGTGAGATAACCTCATTTGTTTTACAAACCATAGATACACTGATGCTGTGAACTTTTCATTACATAATGCACTACTAGTATTGCTATAAAATAAGAAATAGTTATCTTTTATGAGATTCTTTGGTTAGAACAGAAACTCCATGTTTTGTTTGGAATCACTTTATCGAACAAGTTGCAAGCAAAAAATCATGTGCCTGGCCCCCACTGAATTTGCATTGCCATTTCCGTAGATGCTTTCAATCTGATTCCACCATTTCTTGGCCCCTTGCTGCCTTTTCGTTCGTTTGTTGCATCTCTGTTTGATTTGTTTGATATTTGTTCAGGCTATCATTAGCTAAGGGTTTAAGATGAGGACATTCCGAAGACATACAAACTCGTTAGGGACATTATGAGTTTGTTGCAATGTCCTTTGGTTTGACTAATGTCCCTAGCATATTTTAGGAGTTGATGAATCGAATATTTAGGATTTTCTGGATTGTTTTGTAATTGTATTCATCGA
Organism: Cucurbita pepo subsp. pepo; assembly: GCF_002806865.2. Classification (NCBI taxonomy): domain Eukaryota; kingdom Viridiplantae; phylum Streptophyta; class Magnoliopsida; order Cucurbitales; family Cucurbitaceae; genus Cucurbita; species Cucurbita pepo. The sequence continues at coordinate 8,051,550 of NC_036655.1, read as the reverse complement.
TGATATCTCGGTTTACTCCACCTCCACGACAGATGATGATGAACATAAAGAACATCCGAGGAAAATCTTGTTGATGTTACCTATTTGTCAAATTCTCTAAATGAGAATTTTGGCTTGGCTTCATAATGTGGTATTTCTTAGTCATGGCATAGCAATTGATGTAATAGGTTGGGTTCAACCGGTTAGGGACAGTTTTCCTATACAAAAAAATTATACTACTTATCAAGTGTCTGAATTTGGTGAGGATTGCTTTTCTGCCCGACCTTTAAGACGAAGTATGCCCATCGAAAATAAGGATATTCCACAAGGAAATAGCTCATTTTAATGGCATTTCACTAGCCGTCATGAGCACAATATAGTCGACACAACTTTTGGACCAATAAACAATGGCTTTAGACTAACCAAATTCACCGTCCAACAAGTGTTCTTATGAAAATTCAACCAACTTTTCACTAACCAAGAAGTTATGGCATGGTTAACCATTTGCTGTGATTAACGAAAATGAAATGATGAAGTCCAGAATAAAAAGAAAATGGGTTTTACCGAACATTCTCAAAGCCCATTCGGATTCCCGCAACTCAACATGTTAGATTATTAAGTTCTAAATGCTACGATTTAACGGGGAACACAAATTTCTTCAAAACATTACAAATTGAAATTATAGGAGTTCCACCGAAGAGAAACCCCTCCAAAAATAGGCGTATGCCGCTATGAGCGGCGAGCATACACGGTATTCTTTAGTAAAAGGCGAAAGAATAGTTCGCTATGCGTTCACCGCACGGCTCCGTAATTAGCACAAGGGCTTCGCGTGTCAATTTATAGGAATTCCTCTTGCCGCTTATAATGTTTCTTTCGATGTGGGACAGTTTGCGACTCCACTCACCGCCCGCTCCCTCCGTGACTAAACTGAATTGCTTTTTAAACATTACAAATTGGAAGTTTATTTTTAAAAAACTAAATAAATAAAAGTGGATTGAAAAAAATATTTTAGTATCTTTAATTATTTTATGGGGTAAATTATTAATGACTTTTTATGGTTAATTTTGCTAAATTTAAATCTTCTGCCATTTATACAATGTGTCACAGGGAAAAGACTTAAACTTTCAATTTTATGGTTGAGATTATAATGTCGGACAACCAATAATTTATCATTTTTTTTTTTTTATAATTGAATAACTAAAAAAAGGAAATGAAATGATTAAATAATAGTAAAACCAAACCGTAGCACATGCATTGGCTAAAAGAAAGAAAAATAACATTTTTTGGTCAAAGATTTATTTTTTGGTATTTTTGTAATTCCAGCATTAAAAGAACCAAAATTAAGTAAAATCTAAAATGTCGCCAAATAAATTATAACTACAAATTTTATTTTATTTATTTTAATTTCTCTCCACTTAAAAAAAATCATTTAAAAATATTATTTTGATCCATTTCTACTCTAATATTTTTAATTATATTTTTTATCCTCCAAAAACTACGCCAATTTGTTGGTTTATTTGTTCTATTATC
>NC_036655.1:8025560-8049867 GCF_002806865.2 Cucurbita pepo subsp. pepo | reverse complement strand
AAAAAAAAAAAAAAAAAAAAAAAAAAAAAAAAAAAAAAAAAAAAAAAAAAAAAGCATAAATTATTAAATATATATTTTATAATCTTTCTTAATTTTAGTCTGTTGAAGTTACCAAAAAAAAACCGCAAGCACTGTTATCGTCGTTATCCGCAAGGTCGCCAAATAGGCGCACCAAAACAAACTACTCTTGCACGGCTCTCTCGTTTTCACCATCTCCGCTCAGCCATTCCAACCTTCGTTTTCAGGTTCCTAATCTCCGCGATATTTCCTCGTTCTAGAGATTAGCTTGCTTCCTTCAACATATTCTTCGATTTTACTCTGTTCCTTGATCTCCCTCCCTCGTCCTCGGCCTGGCAATTAGCGGCGGAAATACCTAAATCTCCATTGCCTGAAATTCGGTCGTAATCGAGTCCAATTTCACCGTTCGAAGCTTTGAATTGTGAACTCTTTTATACAGGTAAGCGCGGAGTCATCCGTCAGATCGAAGTCTATCGCGCTACGGAAAAGTGAACGACGATGGAAAAAAAATTATGGAATCGATTTCTTGCTTTAGTTTTTTCCTGTTCTTAATTACGTTGTTTGACTGGATTTCATAGATTTGTTTGTTGCTTCTGATTTTCTTTGTTTCTCTTGCTTTGAATGTGATTCTCATTCGTAGCTGCAGCCAAAGCAAGATATTCTTTGATGTCTTCTTTCCGCTCTTTCCTCAACAGCCCTGTTGGCCCTAAAACAACTCATTTTTGGGGGCCTGTTGCTAACTTTGGTTTCGTTGCTGCTGTAAGCTCTTTGATTTTTCCAAATTCTTAGTTTCTTAATTTCTGTTTCTCATGTTCTTCTCTGCTTCCGCTGTAATCAATCGTAGGGGCTTGCAGATGTGAAAAAACCCGCCGATATGATTTCTGGCAGAATGACGGCAGGTTCAAACATTCGCACTCTTGAATGAATTTTGAATACGAACAAGGCATGGTTTCGAATGCGAAATTGTTGTAATAATTGTTTGGTGATATGCAGTTTTGTGCGTGTATTCGTTGCTATGCATGAGATTTGGGTACATGGTTCGGCCTAGGAACTATCTGATTGTGGGATGTCATGGTGCCAATGAGACTGTTCAGCTCTATCTTCTCTCTCGTTGGGCGATGGGCAAGCGAGAGACTCTAAATCATAGCAACGAGTAGCTTCTTCTTCGTTTCAATGGCGGTGGTATGAACATGATCGCCATTGTTGCTGTTTCGAATCACTGTTGCTCTGTGATCTCGACGAATAATTAATTAAAGACGATGCAGCTATCTTTCTCACTTTAATCTTCATTGTCTCCTTTTGCCTCATCTCTTCCTGTTCGTATCTGGTCTGTTTGGCTCCTGCACTTCATAAAATATAACTGATTTGAAATTCTATATATATATTTTTTATTATTCAAATCAAACACATCAAATGATTTGAAATCCTTCAAAGACTGAGGGTTCCAAACAGGGGATGTTGAGATCTTCTTCATTTTCAAACAGTTAATTTCAAATTTGATGGATAAATTTGGGGTTCCAGTAAACTAATGTGATGTCTAATATAGGAAAAAATTGTTTCCTATGCAATTTTCATTATCAGTTAATTTAGGGACTAATTTTAATATCCTAAACTCATTCAGAATCTTTGTTAAAAACACAACTTTTATCTGATTTATAGTCAAATAAATTACAAGGATATGTCAGAATATTTGCTAAAACCACATAGGGGAGAGTAATAAATTAATATAACAATAAATAGAAATATATGATAAGAAGATAAATATCTAGATATTTATCTTATAGTAAAATATAATATATGATATACGGTAAACTATAACTTAGTATTAAATATCTTTAACTCATTAACTTTAATAAAGTTTGATTAATGTATAAAGAATATCCTTATAAAAAGAAAAATAATCCAATGTTGGGTTTTTTATGTTCTTATAAATATTTGGAGTGTAGTTTTTAAAGGATTAAAATTGCATAAATTTTAAAATTTAAATTTAAGATTAGGATTGCGACCCTTATTTTAATATTAATCTAATCTAAAAATTGATGATTAAATTTGATAAAAGTTTTTGAAAGTTTTGATTTTTTTTTCTTCTTCTTTAGAATATGCTTAAGTGGAAGAAAAAAAAAAGGGTATGATTTTAGTCGTTGAAGTAAGTTAATGAGGCATCGGGAATATATTCCAAGAAGGATAAATGTGGTTTTAGTGTCACATCATATATGCAACATTAATATTAAAGTCCATTATCCTCAAAACTGAAACAAAAGCAAGAAGCTTTTTATGCTATACTATCTCAACATATGTCATACATAAAGGTCAAAGAAAATTATTATGAATTTCGCTTTTTATTTTTAAAAGAGTGTCCTGTTGCAATCAATATAACTAATTCGCCAAACATTTTAATACATTCTTTATTTTAATTTAAAAATATTTACCAGATATGAAAACAATAATATAACTTTTAATGCCAATTAATTCAGGAGGATATATATTTTTATAACTTATAGGTGATAGGTACTTTAAATTCCATTATTACAGTTAATGATTTTTAATTAAATATTTATATAAACAGCCAGTATTATTTATTTTAAAGTACCATCATTCAATTCAATTGATCTTAAAAAATATAATTTTTTTTTATTAAATTTAATGAACGTTACAATCAATATATTTGTTATAAAAAATTATAAAAATATTAATCGTATTAAATTAAACTAAAAGTACTTTATTAAAATTCATGAACCATTGAAATGTTGGCTATATTCGAGGGAAAAAAAAAATAGAATTAAAAAAAAATAAATTAGAAAGCTTGTCAACCCAACTTAAATGCTTATAAATTAAATTTGTAATTTGAACTGGAAAGCCAAGATGGTGCCAAAAGTCAAATAGACACGTGGCCGACGTCCCCATCAAACTTTCCTCCAAAATGTGGGCCAATATCACACGTTGCAGCATGGCAGCGCGAGTTGCTGGAATTTTGTACTCGCGAGAATTTTGGGGGGATTTGGATTAGGTTTAATTTATTTGATTGGAAATAATTCTTCCAGAAGCACACCATTAGATCTGAATCGGACGTGTCTGAACGGGTTTGGATACTATGTGTGAGATCTTTTGGAGGGAAGAGAATGGACGGCTGAGATTCGTTTGATAGCGGCGGGGATCGAGGCCTGTGGGCCTTTAAATAAGACAGCGAACTAGCCCAACAATCTGAGTCTCAGGCCTCAACTGTCCATTTCTCTCTGCGGTTTCTCATTCCTCTCTCTGTAAAGGACGTTATCGAAGGGTTTTCGTCTTTTCGGGACTGGTTTGCATTGCGAGCGACGGGCTCTGCTCGAGATCCAGGTTTATAATGGGATTTCTACCAGCGCATTCATAGGGTTTTTGCCTCTTTTGTGTTTCCTTCTTGAATTTTGGCGTAATTTCGTTTACTCCTGCTCGATCTAGGGTTTCGTTCCGAGGGGTTTATCTTGTTCTTGGATTAGATTCTGCCTTTGCTATATTTCGATTTTTCTCCTCGCTCTTGTATCTGTTTCTTGTTGGCTCTCCCAAAGGCGGAACTATTTCTTTTGATGAGTGAGGTTGATGTCTGCGTCGCAAGAGGAGGGATGGGATGAGGAAGCATTGTTGTTTTTAGGAAATATATGGTTATATGGTCGAAGCTCTTGAGTTTGCGAGGATTTCAATTGCTTGGACTGGGCCAGTGATTGTTTTTGAGGGTTGGGTTGTTTAGTAATTGTATATTGTTTTAAGTGACTTCGGGGAACTTATCTGAACCTGTTCTCTATCAATCAGTTGATGTTAGAATTCATCCAGGGAGGAAATAGTGAATTTGTTCCATGAGCTTGAGATTCCCACAAATGGAAACCCTTGCATACACTGGACGACGACAGAAGGACTCCGTTGGCCGGATAAAGTATTAATCTTTTTAGATTATTTGTCAATATAAAAAGGCCAAACTTAAAATTAATTCATTGGTTTCTAAAAATTAATAACTGGGACATATTTCTTCAAACCGGGACCTTTATATTGGCTGAGGCTTTTATTTTGAAAATCTGGATTCCAAGATTACAGTTTGGGGACAAAATTTATGGTTGCAGTTGATATGTGCAGTTGCTGGGAATTAATCCTATGGCTCCGACTGTTCCTATAGAGTTTGCTGGACAGAAGGAATCTCGTAAGTATTCATTCTCACAGGCAATGGGGAAATCGAGGAAATATTCCAAAGGGCTTTCTTTTGGTTTTGTTCCAGATTACCGACATGCTGTGGAAACTGTTGGCGAATCAGAAGGGTTTGGGAGCTCTGGACGAATGGATACTGGAATCTCTACTCTTGATGATTCACGGGCCATTAAGAGGAAACGTGTTAGTATGAATGCAGAGGGTCACGATTGTTTTGGTGCTCCGCTTCAAGTTTTTTCTCTATCAACATTGTCTCGATCTGAAAGGAAGGATTTAGAGATAAGGTTAAAGTTAGAACTTGAGCAGGTTCGGGTGCTGCAAAAGAAAGCTTCTAATGTTAGTTCAATTTTTGCCGTCTCATCATCTTGTAATAATCAGAGCTCCAGTGATCAGCACAGGGTAGCTCCCCCAGAGACTTTTAATAGGTCATCCGAGACAGTTCCTCCTGCTAAAAAGCTACTGCCCTCTGGGCGCAATGGCCCTTCTGCTAAAAGGAGCTCATCTGGGCGTTTTGAGTCGATTAAACCAGTTGTTGTGTCTGCTTCCTCGACAGCGACATTGAAACAATGTGAACAGCTGCTGCAACGTTTGATGTCGCATCAATTTGGTTGGGTTTTTAACACCCCAGTGGATGTGGTTAAATTGAATATTCCAGATTACTTTAATGTTATAAAGCATCCAATGGACTTGGGCACTGTGAAGTCGAAGATTGCTGCAGGAGAATACACACATCCTGTGGATTTTGCTGCCGATGTTCGGCTTACTTTCTCAAATGCAATGACTTACAACCCTCCCGGGAATGATGTCCATACCATGGCTAAGACACTAAGTAAATATTTTGAAGTTAGATGGAGAACTATAGAGAAGAAGCTCCCTGTAACAACTGAAGAACAACGTCAAGTACCTTCAGCCTCAATTGTTCATAAGGAAGCTGAAAGTACTCTGCCCGTGCCACCTTCAAAAAAGACAAAAATACCTACAAATGAACCTGATGTTCAACTAAACACTGTGGTAAAAATCATGACTGACCAGCAGAAGCATAAACTAAGTGTAGAGTTGGAGGCTTTGCTAGGAGAGTTGCCTGAAAGCATCATTGATTTCCTAAAGGAGCACAGTTCTAATTCTCAAGCTGGCGAGGATGAGATTGAAATTGACATCGATGCTCTTAGTGATGATACCTTGTTTGAATTGAGGAAGCTACTGGACGATTATATGATGGAAAAGCAGGAGCGCACAAAGGTTGAACCATGTGTAGTGGAGGTACATATATATTTTTATTCTCATTTATTTCACGTGTTTATCATTCAAATTGCACTGATTATTGTGTGTTATTCATTGGTTTCTGATTACTGCCATATTCTTTTCTTCAGCTTCGTAACGAATCTGGCTTTAGCAATTCATCGGTGCCACCTTGTAAAGGTAGTAGATGGGTTGATTTATGCTCAAAATGATGGTTGTCCTAGATCTGTTCGAATTCTCATCTTTTTTCTTGTTAGGAGACGATCCTATTGACGAGGATGTTGACATTGTTGGTGGAAATGACCCCCCTGTTTCAAGCTATCCTCCAATAGAGATAGAGAAAGATGCCGTCCGTAGAGATAGTAAATGCAGTAATTCCAGTAGCTCGAGTAGTGAATCAGGTTCATCATCTAGTGGTTGGTGTTGTTACTTGCACATAATTCCTATTTATAAATTTCTGGTGTTATTATTTTTTTTAGTTTAAAACTATGAACCTTATCACATATTCTTTTCATTCATTCTAAATCTAAATTTTTACGAGGATTTTTAACTTGAGCATCTGTTTCTTTGGTGTTTCCTATTGAAAGGCTTTGTTTTGTTATGAATTCTAGAGTATTCACGTTTTTGAACTTCATGTTAGAAATGTATTATTGTACAATTATGTTGTATCAATCTATCAATATTTTTTTCTTAAGATCAATGTGCATTTTTACTGTTTGATTCTCTCTTTCTCTCTTCAAGACTCAAATCTAAAAGTATTCAGGTGACTGATCATGCAGATTCTGGCTCAGAAAGTTTATCGGGAAGTGAATCTAATGCTGCTAAAGCTTTAGATAGTAATGTGGCTCCAAAGGTATTGAAAACCCAAAAACTATCAACGCTTAGGACTAAATTAGAGTGTTTTCTTCCCTCAACCTTTTTTTTTTCCGATCAAACATTATCCATCTTGAGGGGAAAATCAGTGGTGAGGCAGGGGTACTGGATGAGTGGTTCTATTGTTATGATATTATTGAAAATGACCTGTAGTATGTCTACTTAAGGAAGTGGTGAGCTACGATAAGTTATACTAACAGAATTAGTATGTCATGTAATACTTAGATTTATCTATTATGAATTTTTAATCAATATTCTTTTATTTAAGTAGAGACTTAGCTTCGAGGTTGCCTCTTGCCTTTGTGTTTAATGTTTAAGGTGGTGGTTAGATAAGTATAGTCTAATACAAAATGCAAATTTATTTCTAGGACCAAGTTTTATTCGGTAAACACTTTTAATACTATAATAATTTTTTAAAGAAAAATTCTGTGCTAAAAGTAATCTTTATTGCATGTTATACCAGTACTTTTACACAGAGAATATTATATTTCCTTATGTACGTGGTAGATGAGTCATTGATGCACGATGACTTTTCTCTGGCATTTATCAAATGTTTTCTTAGCTATGCAATCATAATCGAATTTTGGGAGTATGTAAGTGCTGGGCTTGCTCTTCTTCCAAGTTCTTATTTTCTCTTATTTTCATAATTTCATTTGAGTTTTCTGATTCTAGTGGACTGTTCATAAGAATTCTTTTTGAGTTTGGTGCACGGTTTGAAGATAAATTAGTTTATCATCCTTGTTTAAACAAAATATTTTGCAGCTTAATGAAAATTTACAGAGAGAAGTTAATTGACCAAGTACTGCCCAAAAGAAAACCATTGGAGCTTATGATAACTCACTGTTTATTACTTGGGGTGTATGGATACTAAGCTTTATGTCTATAGAAACTCAAAACGAGACATGAGACTTTTGTTGTTTCAAATATCCTACACAATCTTTTGCCTTTCTATTTGATAACTCCATTTTTTCTCATCATATGCTTCAAAGCACAATTTTATATCATTAGGTTGAAGCTTTCTAGCTTTCCTTTTGAATGGGTTGCCACATAGCAGTTGAAACAAATTTCTTCCTACGGAGGTGTGACGGAACACAGGACAGTCTAAAACTTGGTAACTAGAGAGCACAAAACACAAAACTTCTTTTACTATAAAAGGATGAAGGAAAAAGGGAGATGATCTCCCTTATTTGCTTGCAAACAAAGAGAACACCGAGAAGGTGAAAGCTAAATGTCGAAGGAGGGATCCAACTGAAAATGCTCTTGTTGCCTCGAAAGTCCAAAGCCAACGATCTTTTTTATTTGTGATAGAGAAGTTATCTAGAATGTTTGATAATGAAGCTCACTCTTCAATTTCATCATCCAATTTTGGAAGTTTAAATTCCAATTTTGGGTCGTTGAACCAAGTGTAATGAAATTGTTGTCTTCCATAAATTTGCAACAAAAAAGTGAAGAGAGACTGAAATTTTTTCATTTTTCTAGTTTGTTCAGAATTTTCATCGACCAGCTCCCAGAACTCTTATCATCCAATAACTTGTAGCTGGAACATTGATGCTACAAGTATGAGTTTTTACAATCTATCTACGAGCCTGAGGGGTCTTAAGATTTTGATGATGTTAAACGAGTTTCTGTAAAATTTCAGTTCCTTAGATGGGTTCTAGCATACCACCTGATCTAATGGGGGAGGAAATGAGTTTTAGCCATGGTAGTCACTTGCCTAACATTAAGTATCTTATGAATTGTCTTAGCAACTAAATGAAGTAGGGTTTGGTGGTTCTCACATGAGAATAGTCATAGTAGAGGTGTGTGCAAACTTTCTCAACTTTTGTTTATGGGATGATAGCGATTGTGTTCTTTCTTTTAAAATGATCAGTCACTGTGAAAACTTGAATATTCAGTGTTGGAACTTAATTCTCTTGTTGGTTGTGAGCTGGAAATGTACGAGTAATTTATTNTTTTTTTTTTTTTTTTTTTTTTTTTTTAAGTTCATAGTCGTCATGCTTTATCAAATATTCACGTGCTGGATTTAATATACTTGGAGATTCCTTGTGTACTTAGTTCATTGTGCATGTCAGTGTACTCTTACCTCTATTTCTAATAAAAGCACTGCGAAGAATGAGTTAGCACAAATTTTACTTGAGCTTCCTTCATCTTGTCAGGAAATTTTGTGTTCTGAAACAAATGTGGATCAGAAGCAATGTGAACTTGGAGATATAGAAATTAGAAATTGTGAGTGTGGTGGGGTAAATCTTGTATCTTTAGTTTGCTGACAGAGTTTTTGCTTCCAGCAACTTGCTCATCATCAGTGCTTTAAACTAAGCTGCTGTTTTTCCATAACTGTGCAGATGAAGAGAGTGGGACTGGTCTAGTTGAGCAAACCACCCAGGCTAATACAAACACGATTGAGATGGATAGCTACCAAGAGGAGGGTAAGAATGAAAACATCGTGATAAAAGTTTTCTGCCTTTGGGTTTCAGGGCGTTATCATCTTATCTTCAATGTTCAACATTATAGGGGAGAGTGCTCCATCTAAGAGGCAAGTCTCCCCCGACAGGCTTTACCGTGCAGCTTTATTAAGGAATCGTTTTGCTGACACAATACTGAAAGCTCGAGAAAAGGCTCTTGAAAAGGTTTGTTAAGCCTTAGATTCGACTCATGATTAGTCCAGTATTGGGCCAACCTCTATCGCATAATATATGAGTTCATTTTTAGGCTTATTTTTTTGTATGCCCTGGCATTATTTCATTCTTTCTCAACTAAATGTCAGTTATTCACATATTAGTTCAAGATACTTCTGTTTAGAAAGTTCCGACTGACATGCCTACAGGGTGAGAAGAGGGATCCTGAAAAAGTGCGAATGGAGAGGGAAGAACTTGAGAGACAACAAAGAGAAGGTTGTGATCTTTACTTCTGTATTGGACGACACGACATAATCACACTAGACAAAGTTTTGTGATCAAAACTACTTCAGAAAGTTGATAATCATGTTTTTTCTTACAGAGAAAGCCCGGTTGCAAGCAGAGGCAAAAGCTGCAGAGGATGCTCGCAGGAAGGCGGAAGCTGAAGCTGCGGCTGAAGCTAAGAAGAAAAGGGAGTTGGATAGGGAAGCTGCACGTCAGGCTCTACTCAAGGTATATTGTGGGTATAATAAATAAAATCATGAACTTGTGCTAGGCATCAGACATTGTCTTTTTTGAACTGGTCTTCAAGTTCTATCCTTACCATCGCGCAGATGGAGAAGACTGTTGATATTAACGAGAACAGTCAATTCATGGAGGATCTAGAAATGCTTAGGGCTTCCAACGACGAGCACCTACCGAACTTCACAGAGGAGTCCAGCCCAGAACATTCTCAGAATGGATTTGGCAGTTTCAAGCTTCAAGGTAGTAACCCCTTGGAACAACTTGGCTTGTACATGAAGGTGGATGAGGAAGATGAGGAGGATGAAAGGGAACCACCCCCCCAAAGTGTTAATAAGCCAGCAAATGATGTTGAAGAAGGAGAAATTGATTAGAAGTGAAGTTTTGTTCTTCATTCTCTTTATATAGAATGTCTGGACATGATGATAGATGGATATGTCCAGACGGTCACTGGTAGCCTTGTGAGTGATATCTTAAAAGATCATAGAAATGCCCTCTGTGCTCCATGATTTTTCCTTGGCTTCAAAACGTTCAAATCGAAGCAGGTTTGTTTGGAAAATGAAGAGCGCAGCTGAAGTTGGCGTTGGGATTATTGGTTGGATGTGTTTGGTATTGCTGAATTGATTTCATTTTTTGGGTTAGGACGAGAGTTGGAAGCGATGCATTACCAATGTATGAACAATAGGGGGATCTTAATGAAAAGAACAAAAAAAAGGAACTGTGGCTAGAATATTCAGTTTTGTCTGTATAAAAAAACCATTTATGTAATGCCCATGTTTTTCCTCGGCACGAACACCAAACCCTTACCAACCCAAATCAAACCCATTTCAGATTCCAATGTTGCAACCAAATATAGCTCTTCCATTACACGATTAGAATATTGATGTTCGATACATTGATTTGGCTTGATCACAAGCTTTTGAATACAGGCTTTAGTGGAGTTTTAGCCAAAATTTTTAAGGGCGGAAGATCAGAAGTTCTCGTCCTTTTTAATCCTAAACTAAGAATTCCTCGGAGCATTTTACCATATTCTTCTACGAACTCTTATCAACTATCTTTCTGTTCAATCATATGCCGCAATTACTTCAAACACTAATCCTCGAACATACCTTCATCCGACATTCTAGATGATTCGGTCCCATTCACGTGGGGTTGGTCTGAAAGTTCATCTATTGGGTCACGCAAAATACTGAAATCAAAGTCGTCGTCATCATCCTCGTCTTCATCTTGGTCTTCATCATCTTCTTCAACCTTGGAACGAGCTTCTCTTTCCATCTTCGCTTTAATCGCATCTTCGTATGACATTTCATACCAAACGGCACCTTTGCCTACTATAGATTTGTTGTGAGCATCTGTCATCCTTTCTTGTTTGCTCTTCTCTGAATTCTTGGGTTCACCCCAGTAGTCATACCGATATAGAGGGTTTGTTGGGTCATATTGATCCTTCCCGAAGTAACTAGCCTCTACATATCTTCCAGGTTCTTCCAGTGGGAGACCAAGAGCTTGTCGGCTGCAAAAAATCAACAGATGTCTTTAAAAACAATTTAATGCTGCATGTTATGTGCTAAATATATTCAGCCTCTGCGACAATAATAATTCAAAAAGATAGTCTGAATGGAAAAAAATTCGAAATTGAGAAACAATATGCGACTGCAAATGATTACCAACTAATATCTCTGATTAATGCCTCTCTTTCCTCGAAGGATCTACGCCAATGCATGAGGTCATATTCATCCATTTCAACATTCCGTCTCAATTTAGTAATTTTGTACTCCTCTCCTCTACTCTGTGCTTCTTGTCTTAGTTTATTGTGAACCTAAATCCGAGTAGAAATCCAAACTGGAGTGAGATGAGCAATCATAACATTTCACATACATATAGCAAGGGATAAGATCAAATAGTAGTGGAAATATGAGAGACTTAAAGACTTAAATTCACCAAAACGCTTACTTGACGCTCAGAAAAAGCTGCCTCCAAATCAAGTTCTTTGACACTTGTTTTCTAACAATCGAAGATGAGTACAGGGTTATAAATATACATCAATTGCATGTAATACTTAATGTCAATGCAATTAAAATCTGAGTGCTCACCAGAATCATCTTTGGTAACAAGCTGTTCTTGTAACGTACTTTGGTATATTCAACATTGTTTTCTTCATCAAAATCATCTTCATCAGATAACTCTGAAAGTTTCTTGTCCTTGTATTTATCAGGATTCATTTCCAGATCATCCAAAATCATCTGTTCAGCAACATGTATCTGCCACAGCTGAATTGTGGAACGAGGATAATAAAGCCATTAGTGAAAGATTTACAGAAATACGAAAGACTTCAGTACCCTGAAAAAGGAGACAATATGTTGATTCTTCCATATAGTAGTTCAGATTTTGGAGGAACATTATCAATAAGGTTAAGATCTTTGTAAGCAAATGAACAGGAACCTAATTAAATAATCTCCTATAAAAGATTATTCTCACCATTACATTTATTCCACCAACAATTTCTCCTGATTTTTTCACTTTTCCAAGTGGAATACACAGATAGAGTACAAATAGTCAACTTGTTCGAAAATTCAGCTAAAGAAAGGGATTACTTCATATCCCAAGAGTTACCTTATCAACATATGGATGATTTGACAATAGGGCTTCATCTTCTGGTTTAGTGCCCGGATCTTTTCTAGGAATAGGAGGTCTACCACAATCACGCTAAAGAGAGAGCATTGGATTAGCACAGTGGGATAACAAACGAAAATAGGACTTATACTAGAATTGCCATGCTTGGATAAATACTATAAAGCATAAAAGATTTATGTAAGTTTCTCTCTCTTTCTCTCTCTCTGAAAGACTAGTATCAAAAAAAAAAAAAACAAAAAAACAAAAAAAAAAAAGATTTGGGCACAATGAATGAGTTAAAATCAAGAAAAAGACAATTATTCTTCAATTCACAATATATCTTCTTTGGGGACCTCTGGACACAATAAAACTTCTCCATGCTCAAATAATACAGTATAACATAAAACATTCTAGCTTTTACAACATTATATAACATCAAACGTTTCATGGGTCTCTCTTTCTCTCTCTGATAGGTCAAAATAAAAACAGTACAGGAAAGCTACCGAACTCCACTATATATAAAGTAATTGCATGGTAAATAGAAAAGAATGTGACATTTTCAGGATTGAAAGACACGCACCCTCACTTCATCTGGATTACTGTCATCGTCCCGGTGGAATATTGGTGGGTAGTCAAATCTATTGAAGCTGGAGATGAGGACAGAATAAAACACAGTACATTATAAACATAATCAAATTTTTGCATAAGAAATTTAAATTAGAGCTATAGAATTAGCATACTGAGGGAAAGTTCAACATATCAATTGTAACAGACTGAATAAGAAATATCATATAAAGATGTCCTACTCATCATTAACAAGAATAGTTGTGTGTCAAAATACATACACTAGGTGATCTATATTAGGATGAACAAAACGCATTTCAATAGGAAATCGAAACCGGTAGGGATCTCGCTTTGCCTGAAAAGAAAATAACAACGATCAGAAGAAGTTATTTGGACACAGATATGTATCATTAAATCAATGAGCAGGTCGTTTTCTCTTCCCACCCAAGATAGAAGGTCAACTAACAATCTGACATTGGGTCATGTCAAGTCACAGAAATTACAGGAGTTCATATCTTATAAACAAGGTAAAATATTGAAGGAGCTTGTTGTGATTTTCTTTTCCTTTCGGATCCATATTAATCTGTTTTCCCTCATGGTGAAGTATTAAATAATGAATATAAGAAAATGTAAATAAAATTTACAAAATGCTACTACAAGAACACTCACCAGAATCTCTACCATCACGGGCATACCAACTTTTATGTGATGGCGAATCCAATACCAGTCATTACCTTTTATGGGAACCCACCTGTAATTATTATAGGCATGAGTCTGAAGGAAAACATTTACAATTCATGAAAAATACAAGTCAAACTCCTTGAGATTTCCCTTTATTCATGCTGGATGGACCCTAGAGAATGCTAGAGGATCAATGAAAAGACCTTTTTTTTTTCTTTCATTAACAGAGACAAAATCAGCCCGATAATAATAAATTTTAACTATGCGGAGGAGGGGATTACAAGAAAAAAGAAAATGTAGCTAGGGAGAACAAGAGAACATATAGATAAAATACCTAAAAAAAGCTGGTAAAAATAAAAAACTACCAAAAAAAATTTCTGTGATGTAGAGTGGAAATCTATCAGTGAGACAACAAAGTTGACACTGCTCGTATTCTGTGCTCTTAATTAATAGGAACTAAAGCTTCATTATAGACATCAAAGAACATTTTCTTTAATAAGAAGCCAAACTTTCACTGAGGAAAATGAAATAACGACAAGCCCACAAAAAGGAATCCCAACACGAACTACAAGAGCAGACCCCAATCCAAAAGAATGAGACCATAGACATCAAAGAAGATCAACATACGAAACTATACTAACCCATCGTATACACCTCCGATATCAACAAAAGCTCCTTGATAGAGGTGTAAAGTAGTTACTTTCCCTTCACAAATCTGCATGGAGAGTGCCATAACGTCATCTTCTCGTTTCATTTACATTTAACAACAGATAGCTTACTTTTCTTTCTTTTTTAAATTTATGATAGCAGAATGAAAGAGATTTCTTCGACTTAAACTTAAATGTATTTACTAACAATATCATAGAGAGGATCTTCATGCCAACAGAAAAAAGAAAGACACAGTCATTGTGAATGTTCATAGTTGAATTGAAGGGATGGGGCAAGAAACTTACTTGTCCTGGATAATAAAACGGAAGCTCATACTGCAAAAAAACAATATACAAAAGAACAATCAAGATACTGTAGGCTTAAATAAACCTCATCAAACTTCAGAACTATATGAGTAGTTCACGAATCTCACCATGCCTTCTTTATAATCCTTCCCTCTCTTCCTTCTACCAGGATGATAATCTTGGTCATACTGTGAAAAAGTATTAGTTGGATGGAACAGCTAGTCACAAAATGCTCGAAACTTGAAATATCGATTAGCAACTTTAATTTCTAGAAATCACTCAATAATTCATCTCCTAAAAACGGGGGTGTGACAAACCTTGTAGGACTCCTCCTCCAATCTATCTTTATTCGCAGCAACCCACTCCTTGTACTGTTTCAAAAACACTTTGTATCTGTCCAAACACATATCTCCAGTATCTGTCTTCACGTCGTTCTCAAGCCGATCCAGGTCCACCCTCACAGCTTGCAATTTGTGCGCTTCCCTAATAAATTCCAGCTCTTCTCTATCGACCTCCCATCCCCTCGGTGGCCAGTCCCGTGGAGGCACGACTTGCAGGACCAACGGCCTAGTCCACGTCGTCTCAAGAGGCTCCGGTATCTCGCCTTTAGTTTCGCATTGCTTGCGGTAATAGTCACCCTCCGTCAACCCCATTTCCTCCATCTTCTGCTTCCGGTACTTTGGGCTCAACATTTTGAAGGCTTCAATCGCTTCAGGCGTCTGAAGCGGCACTTCCTCGCCTTCATTCAAACTCTTCCGCGCAAAATCGGCTTCTGGAGTGAAGACTTCTTCCCAGGGGGCCCAACCGCGCTCAATCCAGTTACGCTTGCGAGCTTCATCCTCAGTTTCCTTGTCTTTCGGACCAAAATTCTCGAGGAAGGACTCGTCCACAGGGAACTCGTCTGAGCTGAAGCACTTTACACTGAAGTTGCCTGGAAAAGCAAGCGGTGGACAGAGGAGAGGACGCCATTGAAAGCAAGTACGAGGGGAATTGGAGCTTGGAGAGCTTCGGAGCTTGGGGAAGGTGAAGAAATGAGAAGGGTTTAAGAGAGTTTGCATTTGGTTGTAACAAAACGGACTCCAGTGAGCTTGCAGCGGGAACCAGATAATTTTCTCCAAATGGAATGGATGAACCTATTTTTTATATTCAACTTGGGAGTTATCCGATGTTAGAATCTTACGTGAGCTCGGTCGTGCACATGGATCATTACCGTCCATTCTGCGTGCAAATTTCTTTTCCTTGTATGACCTTTATATTTTTAATTTGTGGTTTTTATCTTTTTTTTTTTTTTTTTTTTTNGTTTTTTTTTTTTTTTTTTTTTTTTTTTTTTTTTTTCTCTATTTTTACAAAAACACATCGGTGTTGCACACTACTTAACATATAAATGCCTTTTTGCATATTTTTATTTCATNTAAACGTATCTTAGGGGAAGCGAGCGAGAAGGATTTGGGTCTCTAATTTTATAAAAACTTAACCAAAAATCACTCAGACAAAAATATTTGTTAGCAGAGAGTTGAGCAATGACTATGACTAGAACAATACTCTAACCAATCTCATCAAAAGCTGAAAATTTGTTGATTTTTTTAGGACTGAAGGTGAAGATCTACAGAGAAATAGGGAAAGATGGATGAGAAAGAATTGCACCAACAAGGTCGAGCAGGGTAAGTCAGTGGGATAACAAAACAATCCCAACCAGCACACCCACGAGAAACCATTTAACTAATCATGGAGACAGGTGTTTATCAGAGAAGCGAATGAATCAAACCAATCTCCCATAGTCTACATTTATTTTCATGGTAGAAGCTAAGAAATCTCAAGCAGAAATGTTATGTTTTAGTACATTTAAGTAGCCTACTTCGATTAACTTAATCAAACCAAGTACTTCTGGTATTTCTTGACAATTAGAACACCATCATTTCAAATGAGATCTAAATGAAGTTGGATCATGCTTGTAACCATCCAAGTCTACTGCTAGCAAATATTGTTCTCTTTAGGCTTTTCCTTTTGAGTTTCAAGGTTTTTAAAACGTGTCTGTTAGAGAGAGGTTTCCACACTCTTATAAAGAATGCTTCGTTCCTCTCTCCAATCGATGTGGAATCTCACAATCCACCCCCTTTCGGAGTCTGACGTTCTCACTGGCACTCATTCCTCTCTCCAATGTCACCTCGTTGGCAATCGATTGAAGAGAAGAATGAGTGCAAGAAATTGGGCCCCAAAGGGGGTGGATTGTGAGATCCCACGTCGGTTGGAGAATGGAACAAAACATTCTTTAGATTGAGTTTCCACACTCTCCCTAATAAGACGTGTTTTAAAAACCTTGAAGGGAAGCTCGAAATAGAAAGCTCAAAGAAGACAATATATTATAACGGTAGACTTGAGCTTTTACAATGCTCATCTCTAGCAGCCACAACCAACAGAGAATACTATTACATCAACCGTGTTCATTAAACAGATCATAATTCAAGTTTTGACTAAACATAGCATTGCCATATGTTCAATCTTTTCATTTTCTTATCAATAAAAAGAAAAGGCCAGCCATGAAAAAGAGGTTACCGCAAGTGATGTGTTCGTTCCTGTGAGATGGAGTTTGTACACAATTCCATATTGAAATATGAAGAACCTCACAGTCAAAGTTGTCTCCAATATTTGTCCTCGCAATGTTTGAATACGTGCCTAAGAGGGAAAATCAGAAAACAGAAAATAGTCCAGAAAAATAAAGGTTAGGTTTAGATTTCGATATAGCATCACCAGTATCAATAGTCCAGAATTTGTAATTAAGAAGCAATGAAATTTATAGCATCACCCGTGACAAGCAATAACAAATCCGAAACAGATGATTAAGGTCCCGTTTGATATCGATTTCGATTTTAGTTCTATGTTTTAATAATTTATGCTTGTTTCCTCCCAACTTCCGAACTTACCATAGAAGTAGTGTTTATAAGTTTAATTTCAAAAACCAAAAACAAAAACCACACAGTTAACAAATAGGGCATAAGCAATCAAATCACGAGCATCCCTAAATAAAAACTTTGAAGAAATCACTATGGATGAAATGACTTCTCAAGTAGAGCCGATAACTTTCAGCAAATTTGATGTGTTGGACTATAAAGTGTAACGGCCCAACCCATCGCTAGTAGATATTGTTCGCTTTGGCCCGTTACATATCCCCATCAGCCTCACGGTTTTAAAACACGTTTGGTAGGAAGAGGTTTCCACACCCTTATAAGGAATACTTCGTTTTCCTCCCAACCACTATGGGATCTCACAATCTACCCCTCTTGGGGGCCAGCGTCCTTGCTGGCACACCACCCGATGGCTGACTCTGATACCATTTGTAACAGCCCAAGTCTACCGATAGTAGATATTGTCCGCTTTGGTCTGGTACGTATCACCATCAACCTCACAGTTTCAAAACGCGTCTATTAGTGAGAAGTTTCCACACCCTTATAAAAAATGTTTCGCTCTCCTCTCCAACCGATGTGGATCAATCCACCATCATCTTGGGAACCCAAGGTGTCTTATTTGATATATTACCGGGGGTCTGAAACATTGATTTCCCTATTTCCCAAAACTCACCTCAGAATCTATATAGTGTGCACATTGGTCTAGTCGCCTCATGGCCATGGTTGGATCAACTGGGTGATGAAGTCCATGACACTAGAAAATTTTGAGTCTAATTCTACTGTGAGCTTACTGTGAGCTAAACTCCAGATGAAATTTGGCGGGAGAATGAGATTGTGGCAGGATTTAGCATAGTTTTTTTTCTCCCATATCCTTGAGACTACCAAATGAGCAGATAACATGTTGTCAAAAGGTATGGCGAATTCAATAAGGAAATCTAAGATCTTGCTTAAATCTTTCCTAGAAAAAAATGAATTGATAGATACACTACCTTGAGCAGTCCAAGTTGAAGTATAAAACCCATTATCAAAGGGATTGCTGTAAAAACTCCAATCTGGAACAAAAACCGAGCATTCAGTGCCGTATCCAATGCTGTGCTTCCCAACATCCTTGCTCTTCTTGAGATTGCTTCGTCATCTCTGGCGAAGGCCTGAAATTTTTTAAGACAAATTGATTTCTCTTTCACAACCAATCAATCTTTGAACATACTATAGGTGGAAACTCAACAAGTCAGCATTGAACACGAAGAAACTTAACTAATCAAACTTCGAACATAAGTAACAGTATTTGATAAATTGATGTTATATGACGATGAATAGATTATTAACACAGATATAGAAGCATGAATCTATAGTATGTACATCTTCACTAGGAAAATTACAAGCACAAATAAGGTTTCCTAAGACTTGATGACATTATAAAGTAAAATCAATCAAAATAAATCCATGAAAGGCACCTAATAATTGAAATATTACATAAAAAACAGAAGGCCCAAAATATACTCATAGACGGAACCATTGGTAAAAACGCGGAACAAAAATCTTTCTGTCCTAATGGTCATGAATATTTCGCCTAAGAATGAATATTCATAGATTTGTAAGAGAATTAAGTCATGCATGGATGTGTAAAATGTCAATACCAAGTAAACCCGTCCACACAAGAAAATATAAACCAAAAGAATGTTAGGAACCACGACTCTCCACAATGGTATGATATTATCCACTTTGAGTATAAGCTCTTATAGCTTTGCTCTTGATTTCCTCAAAAGGCCTCATTGGCATGATGTATTCCTTAAGACTCCTTTCTCAACCATCGTGAACAGAGAACTGTCATCTACAATAAACAAAAAGAACTTTGTGAGGAAAAAGCTCCAGACATTAGCAAAATCAATTGCATTGGGTTACAATATATTGGAACAGAGAAGAAACGGAATTGAACCAACCATTGTGCATGCATAGTAACCAACAGTTGTGAAATAAGACGATAGCATTCTGAAGAAATCAAAAAGTTGCCAAGCCTGTAAGCATCCCTTCTGAGAATTTTCTCTTCAATACCACCTGATACTTTCCCTTCAAACAGGCCAATTTGGTTTAACCCAACATCCCTTCCTTTTCCAACCTTAACAGAGTAGTTGATCATAAAAAATCCAAAGGCAAATAATGATATCAAACCTGAATGTACTTGTGGTGTGTAATGCTACCCTGCATCAAAGTGGAATTCAAACCTGTTGCCACCTAGTAAATGAATAAATGCAGATTAAAAAAAAAAAACTTGAGATGGTCTGCGAATTAGTAAATAAATGCCGTAAGAAATTAATAGAATTCCATAATAAATGACCTGGTATGCTATATATCTCTTTTATCACATTCAGTTGGAGAAGGAAACGAAACATTTCTTATAAAAGTGTGAAAATCCCTTCCTAACATACTCGATTTAAAATCGTGAGGCTGACAACAATACGTAACAGGCCAAAGAAGACAATATCTATTAGCGGTGGGCTTAGGCTGTTACAAATGGTATCAGAGCCATATTGATCCCAAGGAGGTGGATTGTGAGATCTCATATCAGTTGTAGAGGAGAACAAAACAATTTGTATAAGAATGTGGAAAACTATGAGGCTGACGGTGATACATGAGCCAAATTAGACAATATCTACTAGCGGTAGACTTGAATTGTTACACTTAATCAGTTGCAAATACCACCTCGAGTATACGGTCAAACACATCAGGATGCCCATAATGCATTCGGACTCTGAAAAGTTTACACGAACATTGTGGATCTAACACAAGTACAAAAGTTAAGGATAGCTGGATGAGGAAGACATTTCACCTCTCAGCAATTAAAGCAGCACCTCTGTGTTACACACTAAATAAATAACAACACAGTCCTCGATCATCAAATCGATGTTTGAAAACACCTTCAATACAGTGCAATTTTCTTTTTAAAGGCGGGGTAATTGGATGATCAATACCCCTTCAAGGTGATCCACAAATTACAAAACCTTTTGTCGAAGTATTAATATAATTATATTTATCTAATCCATTGGCTTAAGCTTTAGGGTTCATCAGTGATTTAACATCTTTCAATGCTTTAGGGTTCATCAGTGATTTAACATCGGAGAAATCTAACTTTTAAGGTACCCAACTCAACGCCCATGACGAAGTTCTGAAAAAAGGAAAAAAAAAAAAACATAAGGGATGAGAGCCGAAATGCTTACAAATCCTAGCAACATTGGAGTCCTCCGCTTGCATTTCATCGGCAGACAGCAATATAGCGTAAGGATCGTACAGCTCCAACAATCCCACAGGGAGTCCTCCCATAGCCCTGCCCTGCATTTCTGAGCTGCAATCTCTACGAAGTCGCACGCACTAGCCTCTCCCATTTGCCGTTAACTCTCGCCATGGTGCTCTTGCGCTGTATCAACGATCGAGAGGCCACGACTTCACCTTCAAAGTTACCGATCGATTTAAGCTCAAAACCAAAAACTGAAAGGCGTAAAATCCAAATTACAGACATTTATCAAAACGCGGGAACATTTTCGGTTTTGGGTGGCGCTATGCGAAATTACTCATTTGCCCTTCCTCATCCTAGGGTGGCCTCGCTAACGATGTCGAGAATATGGGACCAGTAAACACATATTTTAATATTTATAAAGTTAATCTCACAAACTACCGGCACGCTGGCCCATTTTCCTTCTTCTCTGAACGGCGTCGTTTGCGTGGCACAAACACGTCTATTTAAATACTCCATTTTCCCTCTTCATCCTAAGTTCATGCTCCAGATCAATTCAGAGTTCAGAGTAGAGAATTCAGATTTTCAGATTTCGTTACAAAATTCAAAGGAAATACCGAAAGCGCAGTACGAGAATCCAGTTGCTAATTTCATTTTAGAGCTCTATTCATCAGGCTCTTGAGGAGTAAGAGCTCCATTCATCAGGTTCTCGAGGAATTTAATCATTTTCGGGGTTCGTTGTTTCTCTTTTCCCTTGTTTAATATATGCATTTTCTTTATACAATTTTAGATTTATAAAGAGTTGAAGGCTAAACGATGATATCCATTTTCATAATTTTGAATTTCTGAACAATTCTTGACTTCTTTATTGCAAGAAACGACTTTCGTCGCGGTAAAATTTTGGAGTATCAACTTATTTTGGAATTTTGGTTCTTGAATCTTGCATTGGGTACCGTCTGTGTGATTTTGCGTTTGCGAGCCCATTGAGATGAATTCTGACACTAAATCAAGTTAACTTTCTTGTTCTCTACTGTATTCTTAACTTGCTCAAAGATTTGTACGAGTATTTGCTGATTCGCGTTTTATATGTACATGTGCATACTCGCTTAATGGAAGAAGTTGATTTTAAGGTTAAATCCTGTATCTGAGTTTTGAACTTGTATATTTTATTTGTGATTTGTTTTGGATTGAGAACGCCAACTGAAACCAAGACCTGGCGATAGGCGATTAAAATGACCCTTGGCCTTCAGTAGGTTGTGCATGCTGGGAAGTGATAATAAAGCACATCCCTTTCTACGCGCACCACATTAGGGATAAATTATTTGAGGGCTAATCGTCTTGTCAAGTTGGATCTATGAGAAAGGGATGGAAAACTGTTTTTAGCATTATTACCAGTAACTGTATATTTGTTTCTAAAATTTATTCTCATGTATAGTTGGTAGCAACCATTGATTGATGCAAATTGAAAATTTATTGGGTTTGCTTTAGTTTTTCTTCAATATTCTGTGTATAGTTTCGAAACAGAAACTTACGCTTACAATTTGGAATTCTGTAGGAAGTCAAAAGGGAGCCAATGCAAGTCAATAACCCTCGAAGAAGACCACACATTCTTCTTGCTGCTTGTGGATGTGTTGCTGCAGTAAAGTTTAGATGTATATGCCAGGGTTTTTCTGAATGGGCCGAAGTTCGAGCAGTTGTCACAAAGACAGCATTGTTCTTCATCGACCGAGCATCCTTCCCAAAGAATTTCTTTCTTTTGATCGATGACCAGGATTGGTACAGTTGGAGAAAACTTGGTGACACCATGCTTCACATTCAGCTTTGCAACTGGGCTGACATTATGATAATCGCTCCACTCTCTGCAAACACACTTGGAAAGGTTATAATATATGTTTGATCATCGTTATATAAGTCTTGCCTCTTGCCCTCATACTTCAAGTTAAACATAGAAATGAATTACCAACTAAACAACTTATGGAGTTAACAGGCAGGAAATCTTTGTCACTTGATGCCATAGAATCTTTGTAAACCAGCCATTTAGTTTTATGCAGCTCATAGCTCTTTATTTGTGAGATCTCACATCGGTTGGAAAAGGGAACGAAACATTCCTTATAAGGGTGTGGAAATCTATCCTTAGTAGACACGTTTTAAAAACCTTGAGGGGAAGCCCAAAGAGGATAATATTTGCGAGCGGTGGACTTGGGCTGTTACAAATAGTATCAGAGCTATACACCAGGTGGTGTGCCAGCGAGGACGCTGGCCCCCAATGAGGGTGGATTGTGAGATCCTTCATCAGTTGAAGAGGAGAGTAAAACATTTCTTATAAGGGTGTGGAAACCTCTCTCTAGCCGATGCATTTTAAAAATTTTGAGGGAAAGCTTGAAAGGAAAAGTCCAAATAGGACATTATTTAACTAAACCTTTCTGTTTGTTAGGAAGTATTGTATTATACAGATTCTAAGTAGAACCTACAGAATACAGTTAGTGCATCCAGAATCTTGGACCAACTTTAATTTTGATGGACTGAAGTTCTTAGATTAGATTGGGGAAACTATTATCTCAGAGGGAGGGTGATATTGTGCATTTGGCATATCTTCTTGCATTGAAGTTATGTGACCTTTCTTATCAAGACTAGAAATCTTGGTATAACTTGAAAGTTGTTCATCAAATGTTTCAGTTTCTAATCAAAAGTATAGTTGTTTTGTTACCTCTAGTGTCCTGTTTCTGGCCTTGCAGCAATTGCCATTGAAGAAGGGGTTTAGTAAACACTACTAATGTCTGTGTATGTTGTTATTAGATTGCGGGAGGATTGTGTGATAATCTATTAACTTGCGTGGTACGAGCATGGGACTACAGCAAGCCTATCTTCGTTGCACCTGCCATGAACGCTTTAATGTGGAAGAATCCTTTCACTGAAAAACATCTTTCGTCCGTTGATGATATTGGAGTTACTCTGATACGACCACGGTTAAGGGATGGGGAACACTGCAATGGCGCCATGGCCGAACCGGGCCACATTTCCGCTACTGTGTTGCTATTCTTAGAGTTACAGCGTAAGAAACAAGAAGCAGCCAGAGCAGTAAGATTTACGGCGTAAAATCACGAAGACAAATTGGAAGATTTTGTATGCATACACAAAGTACAAGCTGCAATAATAATATATCTATATGCCCCTTCTTCCATCTCGTGAAGCTCTTCCCTCCCGTGCTTTCACTGAGATTTGGCGGAGTAGCCTGTAAATGTCTCTTTTCTTCTCTTCCCAATTTTTTCTTCTCACTTGTAATCTTACTTTGCATCGTTTCGTCTACACCAATAAATAACACTTTCATCTGATTTTTAAATTGCACAATTGTAATCTTAGTTCAGTGCAACACTGATAGATGAGAATTTAACACAATCTTCTAGTTTTAATTTTGTGAAAATTTTAGTTTCGAAAAATATTTCATTCTAGTCCGTCCTACTTTCCTACTTTTAAAAAATACACGAATTTTTTTAATAATAATAATGTTCAAAAATACTATTTTAACTTCAAACGGTTTCATTAGTATCATTCTACTTTTTTCAAAAATTAAAAAATATTTTTATTATTAGTATCATTCTACTTTTTTCAAAAATTAAAAAATACTTTTATTATTAGTATTATGTATATAGACACTCTATACATTATTTCCAACTTTTTTCCAAACTTTTTGTTATTTTTATAAGTTCATGAATTTGTTTGAACGTGTTACCATAACTATATATATATATATTTAAATTATTTTAATTTTTTTTTGAAGTTTTTAAAAAAGTTTAAAATATTAACTAGACTTTTAAAAATTGAAGGATATTTTTAGAGACTTCA
Source organism: Cucurbita pepo subsp. pepo (assembly GCF_002806865.2). Classification (NCBI taxonomy): domain Eukaryota; kingdom Viridiplantae; phylum Streptophyta; class Magnoliopsida; order Cucurbitales; family Cucurbitaceae; genus Cucurbita; species Cucurbita pepo. The sequence continues at coordinate 8,025,644 of NC_036655.1, read as the reverse complement.
TATTTTTAAATACCTTAAAATATTATTTTTGAGATAATTTCATTCTATCCAAATAAGGGTATTTTAATTTTTTTTTTTTTTTTT